>NC_031990.1:11794197-11937010 GCF_001879085.1 Nicotiana attenuata
ATAATTCAGATGTTTGCACATTCACGTCATGAATGGACCATAATCATCTATATGTCCTTTACAAAATCTCATGTCAAATCGATGACAAATATTTTTCACAGAGTGAAAGATTATTTTGAGAATCCTTATTGTTCTCATTACCACAAATGATGACGATTATAATTTCGTCTATTGCCACGTCCATATCCATTGATACATTCATAGTAATAAATTTGTCTTCTTTCAGACTTATCACATACTACTATCACATTCTCTTAAGGGAATGAGAATGGAGCAAATTCAATGGGACTGGTTTTCAATTCTTTGCCCACAATCATACATGAATTTGATCATGGCGAAACATAGAAATTTTACCACTTCAGGTGGTTATAATTTCTTACAAACTCTATTAGAGTTGTAATCAAAATTTATTGTCTTTGCTTGTATTTAAAATTAAATTACAGAATAAAAGAGAAAAATACGGTAATATACATACCTTAAATCCAGAATTTAATCATGAAGAAAATTCATAGAACAATTGACAATCATTATGATCAATCTCAAAGCTTCTACTCAATTGGTTAGAGTCTCGTGCTGATAACGTGTTATGAAACAATAAAAGAACAAGAACAATATTGCAGAGAAAGAGAGAGAGGAAATTCTTATTGAATTTTGGGATGAATTACAATGGAATAGAACCCTCTATTTATAGGGAGAGGGTGACTTAGCCACCAAGTAATAAACCCTAGAATCTCTCTAAATATAGACATTCACCATAAATAGAACTCTATTTATAACATATAGAAATTATTCTCTTCTCTTTTTTGGGCGAAACGTTTAACTTTGCCTTGGAGATTTAGGTGGACATTAGCGCTAAAAGTTCCTTTCTACTATAACAAAAGTTGATACCTTATTTATTATAAATAAATATCCTTTTAAAAAATTATCTCTTATAGCTATTGTTTGACTCAAAAGATGTTAAAGTCCTTTTAAGCAAATCAATCACAGAAATGAAAGGGTAAATCATAATCGGAGATAATAATTCCCAGGATCGTTTTACTAATCGGAATAATAACAACAATGTATGCATAATAGAGAGGGAGAGATAGAGAGATAAAGATTAGAAAGATAAATATTAGAGAGAGAGTCAGTTCTTTTGTTACAAGTCCCCCCTATTACAATGTTCGATCCCCCTTTATATAATAGAGGGATTCGAGCTAAACCCTAGGAGTGATAACGTTAGTGTACTTTATAACGGAACTAATAACAGGTCGAGGTTGTCCCCCACCTCACCCCGGGGTCATTCCCTTGTGTCGAGTCGTAGACATTCAACGGTTAGTCACGCAGGCGGTGGGACGTGGTTAGTCAAATTCGACCCCATACAGTTAGTCCCTCCGCTCGTCGGGGTCGCAACGGGATGCGTCTTCGATGGGCGGAATCAACGTGTTCGCCAGGGAGAGTTTGACTTTGTTGACTTGACGCGACATGATAGGTGTGAAACGGCGATCATTGCTGTCGGAACGTTGAAGTAGAACGTTCTGCGTTGGATGACGTTAGTGTTCTCATGCGTCATCATTACGCATATTCTCGAGGCGAAAAAGAACTGACGTTTTGGCGCTTGGTTTCCCGTGTCGATTTGAAACCTGACGCTTCGATTTTGGCGCCGCCTAACCCTATAAATAGGGGAAGGGTTCAATTTCGGTGAAGAACTTTTAGTCACTCTTGAGAACTTACCAGCCCTCTTATTGATTTTCGTGTTTCTATACTCTCCGTTCTTGATCAGAGGTTTTCTTCTTCTTCATTTCTCTTCGGGTGATCTTTATCGAACAAAAACATGCCCAAATCTCGTCTTACCAAAGAGGCTCCTGAGGCTGATCCGTCGAATGCACCGCCCTCCTCCGATGGCGGAGAGGTGGAAGTGGAAGAGGATCTCGGTCCTCTCACGGTGGAAGCTCTATTACCGAGGCATTCTTTGCCTCGGTGTGATTTTAACAAAAATTCTGCAGTTCCGGCTCTGGTGCGTTCCGAGACGGGACTCAACCACTTGGAGGACCTTCGTGTGAAGTACAGCATTCCGGACCACGTAGAGATGGTTCCGACGGGGGAGGACAACGTCGATGTTCATAGGCTGGGCTACTGTGCCGTTTATGAGTACCCCTTTTGATAGGCTATGGACTTCCTCTCTTTCCCTTGGCGGAGGAGTTCTGCAGGTTCTACCATATCTGCCCGGCTCAACTCACACCGTATACACTTAAAGTACTGCTGTTATTGACCAAATATGCAGCGTTGGCCAGAAGTAGCGTCTCCGTCCATCATCTTTTGCATTTATTCACAGCCGGTTTCCTTAGGGGGACTATGGTGCACTTGAGGATGCGTGGTACGAAGGGATTGGTAGTTGGGACCGACGACCGATCGAGCCATAAATTCTGGCACAAGTATTTCTTCATTAGGATCGAGCATCTGGTTTCCAACCCTACTGGGTTTCCGGAAAGATGGAACCACACACGTAAGTGCCGTAGTTCATCAAGTTCTCTGTTGCATGTTGTTGTCGTGGTTCTAACTTTTATGTTACAGCCATGGCACACCCACCCCAACCCGTTAACGGACTAAGGAGCTGGGTCGCCGGTCTGCTGCCTCATGCAGAGGAAACCCGGACCTGGCCTGCTCTCATGCAACGTTACGGCCCTCAAGTTCCTACAAGTAAACTTTTGATTTTGCTTCGTCGATTAGTCAACCTTGCCTAACTGTGATCTTATGGTAATAGGTCGAGGTCCTTCCAGGAAGAAGGCGGCAGCTCCTGTTTCCGCGCGTCCTACTACCGTCGCGGACGCTCAAGACCTTTTATGCGAGTCTGTTCGCGGGGGTCTTTCTCTTACGCCCCGCCAGGGAGCTATGTCTGAAGTTGCGGCCGTAGGGGAGCCAATTTTGCTGCCGCGAGCTTCACATCCTGCCGACGAATCTTCCCNCGAACAATGTCGATGGCCTTAGCCATTAGGATGTTACTTTGACTGTCGTCGAGGTAACATCCGTCGTGGTCCGAACGAGGTCGAACAATGTCGATGGCCTTGGCCAGGATGTTGCTTCGACTGTCGTCGAGGTAACATCCGTCGTGGTTCGAACGAGGTCGAACAATGTCGATGGCCTTAGCCATTAGGATGTTGCTTCGACTGTCGCCGAGGTAAAATCCGTCGTGGTTCAAACGAGGTCGAACAATGTCGATGGCCTTAGCCATTAGAATGTTTCGATGGCGATTCGACTTCTGTCTATATCGTGGAGATTTCTAGTTATACAATGGAGATTGATTTCTATTCATACAGTGGAGGTTAATCTCTATTCATACAGTGGAGATTCATACAGTGGAGATTCATATGGTGGAGATTCATACGGTGGAGACCTCTATTTACACAGTGGAGATTTACTGGGGTAGTCCCTTCATTACTTTGGTCCAGAGGCCGTGTTGATGGACCGAGGTGATGAATGCGATTTCAATCCACGGGCATCTCCTTCGCCGCCTCGTTAAAAACCTCCCCGAGAAAACCCAATTGGGACAAAACTCAGGTGAGGGAAAAAGAGTACGCCTTAGGAGACGCTTCTCAGAAGTGGAAATATTTGAGGTGAGCGACGTTCCAGTTGTTTTGGAGTGGTTTTCCCTCCATTGTTTCCAGTTGGGACGCTCCCTTGTTTGCGGCTGCTGTGATTTTATACGGTCCGTCCCAATTGGCTCCCAACTTTCCATCGTTTGGGTCTCTCGATGCCAGCGTTTTCCCCTTGAGGACGTTATCGCCAACTTTGAGCGACCTTACTTTGGCTTTTCTGTTGTAGTATCTTTCTACTTGCTATTTTTGGGCTATCATTCTTATGTGGGCCATATCTCTTCGTTCTTCGACTTCATCTAGGTCTTGTGACCTATTCTCATCGTTACCCGCTCTGTTGTCATTGGAGTATCTCAGGCTTGGCTCCCCGATCTCGACAGGTATGACTGCATCGGTTCCATAGACTAGTGAAGTGAATAGGGTGTTTCTCCCGTGCTGGACTTTGGCATTGTTCGGTATGCCCATAGTACTTCAGGAAGTAATTCGGGCCATAACCCTTTAGCTTCCTCGAGCTTCTTTTTCAATATGTTCAATATTACTTTGTTGGAGGACTCGGCTTGACCGTTGGCAGCTGGGTGGTACGGAGTGGAGAGTATCCGCTTTATGCTCCATTTTTTGAAGAACTCGGTCGTTTTCTTTCCGATGAACTGGGGCCCGTTGTCGCAGCTGATTTCTTTGGGGATGCCGAAACGACATATAATATTTTTCCATATAAAAGTGATGACCTCCTGTTCGCGTATTTGGGCGAATGCACCTGCCTCCACCCATTTGGAGAAGTAGTCAGTTAAAACTAAAAGGAAACGTACTTCCTCGCCCAGCCGGCAGGGGGCCGATTATGTCCACCCCCCATTTTATGAAGGGCCATGGTGAAGTGACTGAATGGAGGAGTTCTCCCGCTTGATGTATCATGGGGGAGTACTTTTGACACTGCTCGCATCTTTGGACGTAGTCTGCTGCTTCTTTTTTCATAGTGGGCCAGTAATAGCCTACACGGATGAGGCATCGGACGAGGGTGCGGTTCCCAGTGTGGGCGCCGCAATGGCCCTCGTGTACCTCCTCCAATACTTGTCTTCTTTGGTGGGGTCCGAGGCATTTAGCGAGGGGCCGCCAAACGTTCTTTTGTCGAGGTCTTGATTCATCAGGCTGTATCGGGCAGATTGCACTCGGATTTCTTGGCTTCTTTTTTGTCTTGCGGGAGTGTTCCGTCCTGCAGATAGGATACAAAGCGGTTGTGCCAGTCCCAGGTTAAGTTCAAGGAAAATACCTCGACGTGATCTATGGCTGAATGGAGGAGAGTGACCACGTTTCCTTTGTTGATGTTCTTTGTGGCTGCGGCTAGCTTGGCTAGGACATCTGCTTAAATGTTTTGTGCCCTAGGTATCTGCTCAAGTCGGCATTCGTCGAATTCTGGCATCAGTTTGTGGATCTCTGATTGGTAGTTTTGTAGTCTTTGTTCTTTAATTCGGAAAGTCTCGGTTACTTGATTTACGACGAGTTGTGAGTCGCCGGGCTCCGTACTTGAGTGCTAACTTCATACCTGCAACCACAACCTCGTACTCGGCCTCGTTGTTAGTCATCTCGGGACATCGTATGGACTGGCGAATTACTTCGCCTGTAGGTACTTCGAGGACGAGTCCGAGTCCTGATCCCGAGGAATTCGAGGCTCCGTTAGTATAGAGGGTCCAAATGTCGGTGAGAGTGGAGGCGCGAAGGGCCTCTTGCTCCGCTTCCGGCAGAATTGCCACACTGAAATTGGCAACAAAGTCGGCGAGTACCTACGACTTAATGGCAGTTCGCGGGTGATATGTTATGTCATGCTCGCTGAGCTCTATGGCCCATTTGGCGAGTCTGCCTGGGAGCTCGGGTTTATGCAGAATGCCCCTTAGGGGAAATGTTGTTATTAATTTTATGGGGTGACATTGAAAGTACGGTCTAAGCTTTCGTGAAGCTAAGACTAGTGCCAGAGCCAGTTTTTCAAGGTGTGGATACCTTGTCTCGGCGTCGATTAAGGTCTTGCTGATATAGTAAATGGGATATTGCGTACCTTTATTTTCGCGGACTAAGACTGCGCTGACGGCAACTTCGGATACCGCTAGGTATACGAGCAGACTCTCGCCTGGGTCTGCCTTGACGAGTAGTGGTGGCGAAGACAGATATGCTTTTAGTTTCCTCAAGGCGGTGATGCACTCTTCGTTACACTGTAGTCCATGATCCTTTTTCAGTACATTGAAGAACTTGTGGCACCTGTCCGAGGATTGTGAAATTAACCTCGATACGGCAGCTATTCGCCCCGTCAGCTTTTGTACATGTTTCTTGCTGTTCAGTACCTCAGGTATCGTGTCTATGGCCTTGATCTAGTCCGGGTTGACCTCGATGCCTCGTTGTGATACAAGGAAACCCAGAAATTTTCCTGAGGCCACGCCGAAGGCGCATTTTTCCGGATTCAGTTTCATCCCGTATTGCTTTAATATCTCGAAGGCCTCTTTCAAATGACCGATATGGTCTTCTTTCTTGGCTGATTTCACCAACATGTCGTCGATGTAAATCTCCATTGTCTTGTCGAGCTGTTCTTTGAACATCTTGGTAACTAACCTCTGGTATGTGGCCCCCGCATTCTTGAGTCCGATGGCATCACCTTATAGCAGTAAGTCCCTTGGTGGGTAATGAAAGTTGTTTTCTCTTGATCCTCCTCGGCCATTAGGATTTGGTTATAGCCGGAGTAGGCGTCCAAGAAACTCAGCAGTTCATGTCCCGCTGTTGCGTCGATCAATTGGTCGATATAGGGCAAGGGAAAGGAATCTTTTGGACACGCCTTGTTCAGATCGGTGAAGTCCATGCACATTCTCCACTTGCCGTCACCATGACCACATTAGCGACCCATTGGGGGTATTTCGATTCTCTGATGGAGCCGTTAGCCAGTAATTTGTCTACTTCTTCACTGACTGCCTCGTTAATCGCGGCATTGAATTTCCTCCTCATCTGCCGCACGGGCGGATAGAGTGGATCGACATTCACCCTATGAGTGGCGATGTCTTTTGGAATCCCCGGCATATCTGAGTGTGAAAAGGCCAGTAAATCGGCATTGTTAGCCAAAAATTCACGATACTTACCTGGCTCGGAGAGATTGTGGCCGATATAAGCCTTTTTTGTGTCGTCGGCGTCGTCCAGGTGTACCATGTCGAGATCTTTGATAGTTGCTTTGCTAGCCTCTACAACGTCGGGCTCTATGATGACTTCTTCTGGCGGGTCAGTTTTAGCTCCCGACGTGGCTGATTGCTATGCTTCCGCGCTAGCCCCTTTTAACTGCTTGGTATGTGTGTAATCATGGGCAATTCGGTAGCACTCCTGGGCGGTATGCGGCTCGCCTCGAATGCCAAAAATTCCCCACGGGGTGGGAAACTTAATTACCTGATAGAAGCTTGAGGGGACGGCTCGCATGGCGTGTATCCATGGGCGTCCTATGATAGCATTATAAGCGGTTTCCTGGTCCATGACGTGGAATGTGGTTTCCAGCGTGACTCCCCCAGCTAGGACTGGTAGTGTTATTTCTCTAGATGTCCGCTCTACTGCATTGTTAAAACCCGTTAGTGTTATGCAACGTGGTATTATCCTATCCTCGAGCTTCATTTGCATGAGGACTCTTGGGTGGATAATACACGCGCAGCTTCCGTCGTCTACCATAATTCTTTTTACATCTGTATCAGCGATGCGCAATGTTATGACTAAAGCATCGTAATGAGGGAAAGACAAACCGTCGGCATCTGACTTTTCGAAGATGATACTGTCTTCGAAGCCGTCATACCGTTCATGAGTGATTATTCGCTTCAGCTTATGCGTGGTGGCAAGCTTTACGTGGTTGATCACTAAGTCGTCGCCACCGCCGATAATCATTTGTATGGTACGCGCCGGTGACGGTGGCCTGGGTGGTCCTTGAGATGGGTCGCGTCCTCTGGTGAAGTTGGCCTTCCCTTTGTTGCTGAGCAGTTCTTTTAGGTATCCTTGGTTCAGCATTTGGGTCTGATTTCATCTTTTGTGGCCATTGTACCTTCGTGCCCAGCTTTTCCAGTGCGCACACTATTACTGAAGGGGAGACACAAAAGTTATGAGCAGATAATAACGGAGGCATACCTTTTTCGTTTCGAAGGGGCGCAATATGTCGCGGCACGACATCTGCGTGCCTTGGGGGAGGCGGATTATGGGTTCTGACATAGGGCTGATGCCTTTCTCTGTTGAAGCTTGGGAGCTGATCCCTTCTTCCGTCGTTACGTCGATCCCTCCTTACCTCAGATTGTACCGACGTCAGTCGCTGGGTCGGACCGTTGAGATCGTCTTCGTCTGCTCTTACTTCGGCGGAATAGGCATTATGGATTTCCTCCCATGTGGTGGGAGGGTACTTCATGAGTCTGTTGAGTAACTTCTTGGTCGCCTTCGACCCGCTTCTTCTTAATCCGTTCTAGAAAGCTGCGACCGCCATTCCTTCCGACACATTTGGCAGTCCCATTCTTACCCTGTTGAACCAGGCTAGGAAGTCTCGAAGCCCCTCGCCCGCCGTTTGTCTGATGGCAAAGATATCGTTGACCCTAGCTTCAGCCTTCTTTGCTCCTGCATGTGCAGTAGTGAACTTATTCGCCATTTCCTCGAACGTTGAAATCGACCGTGCTGGTAGCTGAGAATACCAGGTTGCGCTCCTCCTGTCAGATTCTCACCGAACTTTTTCAACAGCACGGATGACACTTGCTCTTTCGACAAGTCGTTACCTTTTATCGCAGTGACATAATGGATCAGGTGATCTTCTGGATCCGAGGTTCCGTCATATATTCTCAAGTAAGGCGACATTTTAAAGGTTTTCGGGATGGGATGGGGAGCAGCTTCTTCACTGTAAGGCTGCTCGACAAACCTTCCCACATCGCGCTTTGGCAGCAGCTTAGGGGCGCCGTGTATTTTGTCAACCCTTTCCTGGTGTTCCTTCATTTGGTCACGAAGCATCTTGTTCTCGTTTTCCATTTCTTCCACTTTCTTTAGGATGGCTGCGAGTGTACCATCACTTACATCGATGGTAGTGCGATTGTTGATTGTTTGTACAGTGCTTGGCTCGCCGGTGACAGCAGCGACTTCCAATGTTGGCGAATCTCCGGTATTTCCTAGAGAGGGTTTTTCGAGCATGGTGTTTAGAGCGCTTGTCAACCATTCTTCTAACATCTTTTTGACTGCTGGTGGTGTTTCCTTCACCGTAGATGTCGAAGTTCCTCTTTCGCGCAAGATCGTCAGATCCTCGAGTATAGAGGGTGAGATCTCCCCCTCGATATACCTCTTGGTGTTATATTCTCGTTGTCTTCTCTACCAGCTTCGTTGAGGGAGTCTAAGAGGTTCTTTGAGACATTCGCTATCGCTTTCAACCTTGCTTCTTTCTCTGCCATCGTTGATTTCTATGGAGTGCGAAGGACAGAGATCGTTTTGTTTGATATCCCAGGTGAGAACTATGATTTCGACTACAGAAATCCCCATAAACGGCGCCAAATTGTTTGATTCAAAAGATGTTAAAGTCCTTTTAAGCAAATCAATCATAGAAATGAAAGGGTAAATCGTAATCGGAGATAATAATCTCCAGGATCGTTTTACTAATCGGAATAATAACAACAATGTATGGATAATAGAGAGAGAGAGATAGAGAGATAAAGATTAGAGAGATAAATATTAGAGAGAGAGTCAGTTCTTTTGTTAAAAGTCCCCCCCCCCATTACAATGTTCGATCCCCCTTTATATAATAGAGGGATTCGAGCTAAACCCTAGGAGTGATAACGTCAGTGTACTTTATAACGGAACTAATAACAGGTCGAGGTTGTCCCCCACCTCACCCCGGGGTCGTTCCCTTGTGTCGAGTCGTAGACATTCGACGGTTAGTCACGCAGGCGGTGGGACGTGGTTAGTTAAATTCGACCCCATACAGCTACCTTTTAATTTTTATAGCAAAATATCTATTTTTGGTCACTTCCTACCTTTAAGCCATTAAATACTGTGTATTATTTTTCTCTCTCCCTCTCTCTTCCTTCTCTCCTCTTTTCTCTTTCCTCTTTCTTCTCTTTTTCCCCCGGTTTGCTTTTAGAAACTCTAGCAGGGGCTGTATTCCGCCAACGACAGATCCGGTCGACGATCACTTCCCCCCTTCCTTGTTGTGTCAGCCCTAACCCCCTCCTCCGGCCGGCGATTTCTTTCACACAGTTGTGTTATACATTCTAATTTTTTCTTAGATTTTGCATTGATTGTTCATGTTTGCCTTGTGAGATCTGAAAAAGTTTTGTCTCTAGTTTCCGTTTGATCCTTTAAATTAGTGCTTCTTCAACAACTGTCTTCATTTAACCGGTGGCGACGCCCCACATAGCGGTAGCCTGGATATCGGTGGATTGGGGACGGAGTTTGGGACTCAGGAACTTGAAGAATCTGTTACCTTTTTTTTCATTGTATTTCAATATGTCTCATTGTATTCCATCTATTTCATTGTATTTACTGTCTTTTTTTATTGTATTTCAATGTATCTCGCTATATTCCATGTATTTCATTGTATTCACTATCTCGCTGTATTTCATGAATGTATTCATATATTTTTTTTATTAATACTAGTATCTATGAACGTGCGTTGCACGTTAATAATGGCACGTGATGGTTTAAACATTTAAATCATCTAAAAGCCAGAAAATATTATTAAATTAGCATAATACGTGAATTCAAAATGAAAGGACATCATTAGAACTTACACAAATGATCAATTTAGTCATGTTAGTTAGATAATTACGTATTATAGTTTAAAAGTATTTGATGTGGTGGTATCTTACCGAACACTTCTTTGTAGATGATGTTTTTTGTGTATGTTTCCTTCTAATGCTTTGGTTGCTCTGCCATAACCAGAACTCTTGTTGTCAATATTGATATTCCTCTTGAAAGTGCAACATATAATTGTTCGTGCAAGAAAATATATTGCAATAAATATAGTCTAATATTTAGGATGTTTGTCCTTGTGCTTTATTTATCATAATTGTAAAATATAAACATACCTAAAATTATTTTCACACAAATTTAAAAGGATATTCTTTAGTTTCGGAAGACGAAAGTTGAATTCGAGGAAAAATATACTTAGAAGTAAATTGACCAGTATTAATTTTTCCATGTATTACGTTATTGTCAAAACATCTATATACCATCTATGTGCCATTACATAAGCTATTCGGCGGATCTAAGATTTTCAGTAGCATGATGGGCATATTTTTTTCATTATCAATATATATGCAATGCAAGATCAATTTTAACTTAGTATATTATATATATGGTGACACTAACATATGTAAGAATTTATAAACTTGACAACAAACGTGTGTGGTAGAAGGTCACTTGGTATTAAAGTACTTAAGTATTCTTCTTGGTAGTAATTGTTGGTATCATCTTCTGTTGAGTCAAAAGTTGAAAATTTCGCAATCAACCTTTTATTTAGTTGATCAATATATTCATTTCTGCTGGCTAAGATACCTTTTTAATTTATATCATGTAATTTTCACAAATTATGTTTTAATACAATGATAGAAATATTTCCCTTTTTAAATGCATTATTATTAGGAAATCATCTTTTATATGTTCTTCTTCATTTTCGATATGAAGCAAGAAGTCACCGGATAATGGATCTGTTCTTACTTTATATTTCTTGTCAGTTGAGTTTTTTTCATTTGAGGCCATAAGTCTAATTTGGCAAGCTAGTTTACAATCTCTGCTTTCGTCGATTTTGGAACTATTAGTACTTGACAGAAATCACCTTCCAAATCATTATTTTTTCACCAAACGGTTCATTGATATTCAACATATCTCCAGAACTTCGGGCAATTGTTTTGATCGTTTGACACTTAGCCATAAGTGCTTCATCCCATATTATCAATTTTGCTTTCCTTATAAATTTAGCAACCTTACTCTGCTTTGATATATTTGTGATGGTTATTTCAGTTGTTTGAAGAGGTATATCTATCTATACTCTATTAAGAGCACAAAGGCCCTTAGCAAAATTCGTTCACCTTTTTTATCCTTTTAAAATAGATTTTAAATTAGACGAAATAGTCATTTAATTATTTTTTCATATAACACTTTGAAATCAACTAAAACTTTGTTCATTAGAATTTCCTTATTTGATTTGTCACGTAAGAAGTCCAAATAATTAGGACACTTAAATCAAGTAAGATCTACTTTCTATAAATTATTTACCTTTTAAATTAATGAGCTTTATTTTACAGTAATTCTGAATTGAGAATATATTGCTTCTCTATAAGTATTTGTTTTTTTTTTAAATTTTTGTTAGAGGCAAAACGGTTGTTTATATTTTGAATATCAAAACTAATTTCTCAGTTATTCGTTGAATTTGAACTAATTAATACATAGGAGTTAGAACTTAGAACTAGGTAAACTACGATTTTTCCACTTTAACTTAAAGTATTTTTCTCCATTTTTTGCATTTCTTAAATTTTCTTAGTGTATATATATTGTTACTTCTTTCCAGTACTTCATTTCGCAGAACAGGAGATTACAACTTGGTACTACTTATTATATTCTTTTTTGAATATATTTTCTTGGGTAAGTTTCTTCCTAACATTTAGGCGTTTTAAATAAATTAAATAATGTACAATAAATCCTTTCCTATTTGAAATATTTAAAAATTTCTAATATAAATTTTTTTTTCTTATTTGAATTATGTAAAATAGTAACTTTTACAAAATATGATAAGACCAGAATAAGCGATGTCCACAAAGAATAAGTAAGAACTAATTATTGTTACTAAAGTCGATATATCAGTTTGCATTCTTTCCATATTCAAGAACATGTAGGTTTTTAGTTTCTAGGTTCGTAAATATATTGTTTAAATTTCTTTTTAAATATTATCATCTTTAGTGTCAACATTTTAAACTCACATAATATTATTTAATAACCAAAAATACAAAAGATGATTTGCATTTTCTAAAAGATAAAAAAACACTATTCTTGGAACTTTGATATGTGAAGGAGACAATAAAACTCTTTTGGCATCCAAACTTAAATGTTCTTTAAAACATGATTGTAGGGTCTAAAGAAAGTAAATAAGCTTTCCTTAAAATAAAAATAATACGTGGGCTACACGTGTAACGCGCATATACTGAGACTAGTCAAATCTAAAGTGAGTGGCCTCATAGTAAAATTATTTTTGGTATAACATTTGTTATTATTGCTAATAGTATCATGCCCTCTTGATTGATATTTGCAAGTAATGTATGACATAGAAATATTATTTCGATTTCGCCGGAGGCATCTACAAAAGATAATCCCGCTATAACAAAGTCGACTCTTTATAATATAGTCTTGAAAGCTTGTTCTTGTTCAGGATTTAGCTTTGATTATGCTTCAACAGACAATTGTATGGCCGTTTGATTCTTAATACTGTACTAACCATTTTTAGTTTGTGTTCTAACGCTCATTTTATGGAATAAATTTATGTACTCTAAGATTATTTTTAACTTGAACAAGAATTTTACTCATATGATGAATTTTAAAAATAATTAAATTGGATTCTCTTGCTAAATAATTAATTAAGAGATTTAATTATTTGATTTTAATATAAAAAAAATTATTCTATGTTGATTCAAATCTTAATATTAGTTCATTTCTTGTTTTGACTATTTAATCTTAATTATAATTTTATCCACCATAAATTTTATTTTCCAAGAGTAAAAGATTGATATGACATTTCACTTTTAGATATTTATGTCTGTAGAATCATTATTGGTATTGACTCTTACCAACAATTTTCTTCTCTCTCTCTCTNCTCTCTCTCTCTCTCTCTCTCTCTCTCTCTCTCTCTCTCTCTCTCTCTCTCTCTCTCTCTCTCTCTCTCTCTCTCTCTCTCTCTCTCTCTCTCTCTCTCTCTCTCTCACACACACACACACACACACACACACACACACACTTTTATATTCTTAAATATTTTCTTAGTTGTTGTTTAATAGTTGAGTATTTTTTAATATTACACGAAAAATTGATTAAAAAAATTATTATTTGATCAGAAAAATAGTTCAAATATAATATAAAAATACATTATCATAGATTTTTTTTTCTCAATTTCAACTCTTTATGCAGTCCATTTAATATTACTTTTATATTTTCTTGGTATTGGACATTATGGAGTGGTAATGTATTGCCAATACAGAGGATTCTTATAAAATTGATTTTGGTAAACCTTTCTACATCTTTTTAATAAGAATTTAATAGACAAAATTTTGTTGATTTTAAAATCTTAAATATTATAAATTAGCATAGAAGGTATTGTAGTCCAAATAATATATAATTGCAGTTATGTCTTTTCCCTATGAGTTCTTCCGTTTAATATTTTAGGACTGTTTTGGTATATTAATATTGTATTTACGCTTTTATAATAATACATGCTCTCCTTTTTCTAAATGGATTTAGACAATATAATACATTCTCAAATTAAATTAGTAATAGGACATTAGAATACATTTTTAAATTAAATTAATAACAGAAATTTTTAAGAAATATATCCTAAAAGTAATAGGATTACATGACTAAATAATTACTACTTTTCCTAGCAGTGATTACTTTTCTACACTAATGGTGATACTAATTGAAGAAATATTTATCGTACTAAATTATAAAAATAAAAAAGTATAATTTAATAACCAAACTTTTCAATAAATTACTTATCAATTTAAAATTAAGAATGGCAAATAGTTTGGTATGAAAGAAAATATAGAGGCAAACCTGACGTTGTATGATTAAAATATTAGGAAAAAGAACACAAAAGTTATCGTGTAGTTTTATCATTGGAAAAGTAGGATATAGATTCTTCTTACGTTTATGCTTTTACATGATTTTGTGTTTTAGTTCATATTTTTAGATTGTCGATGGTTTTCTCTTTTCGTTTAAATATTCTATATGAAGTAAAATTTTAATTAACTTTAATACTAATAGGATTCCTAAAGGTAATTATGTAGGACTCCTAACATGTAATATTATATCCTAAAAATAAAAGGATTATAAGACTAATATCTAGAATTCCGGTTATGTCCTTTTATTATGAGTTATTATACTTAATATTATAAGGTTATTTTTGTAAAGTGACATTGTATTCATGCTTTTATAATGATATAGATAATTTACGTATTCAAATGTATATGCAGTATGTATTCATATATTTTTGCACTACAGATGACCTGGTATACTTCATGTATTCAATGTATTTTTATTTATTTAACTATATTCAATGTAATTAATATAATTTCAATATATAAATCTACTTGTAAAGATACCACTAAAAAATATTTTAGTGAAGATACCACTAAAAAAAGAGAAGATGGATTGAATCTCTGAAGATTGCTCTGTTTTGGGGGTTTTTCGGTTGAGAATCTTTTCTATAACTAGAAATACAAATTTTGTGTGTTATAATTGAGTTTGTTGAGTTATATTAGGAGTCTATAACTGATTCACTTTTTAAACAGCTGAAAACCTTTTTTTCGCAAATTCTGTTACTGTATTCACGAATAGAGCTTGCGAATACAGTCGAATACATTATCTGCTTAGCTGGACTCCCCTGTTTTCCGCCGAGTTTTGCTACTGTATTCATGAATACAGTAGCAAAAATAAGTCGAATACAACATATAACAACTGAAAACATAGCTATAGGAAGTAATTTAGTAAATGGCAGCTATAGCAAGCTAATAATCACTAAAACATAGTGGTTTCTGAAAATTTCTCTTATAGCATTTACAAGCTGAGCTTGTTATAATAAAGTTGTATTAATGGATGTAATAGATTTAGTAGAACCGTCAACATGGGCTTGGCCCGTTGGAACAGCCCAGCCAAGGCCGTGATTTAGCAGGGCTGGGCTTGAATATTTGGAGCCCATTTAAAAACGAGGCTTTTAAGCCCAGTCCGAGTAAGCCCGTGGCCCGTGAGACTTGACTGGGGCTGGGCTGGGCTGGGCCGGCCCGTGGGCCTGCTAAAATATTTATTTAAAATATATCAAATATAAAAAGTATACTGCTTCTGACAATGAAAGTCAGAATTTGATTTTTACTTAGAGGAACAAAGCTTGATCGTGAGAAGTATTAAGAGATAGAAGTTATCATGTATTGGAAGGACCATTCTAGAAAATATCGTAATCTTTTAGTGACGGTGCGTGATGTACTTAGTATTCCTATTACCAATGTAGCATCAAAATCAATAATTAGTATTGGTGGGCGTGTTCTGACAAAGTATAGAAGTTGCATTCATCATGAAAATGTCCAAACGCTTGTTACTACTCAAAATTGGCTGCACGACTTTTCCCAAACTCAAAATGATAATATTTTTTTATGTAAAATGAATTTTATTATTTTTTAAAATTTTACTATTCTTAATATTTAACTAATTAATATTGCATATTATTATAGCTGTAGATGAAAGTGAAGACGTTAAGACAACCTTGTCACAAGCGGATTCAAAATGTTTGATGAAGATGATGTATTGGATATCTCATAAGCGTCATAGACGTTCTCTTGAATAGTTTGTTTTGAGTTTTGAGTTTTAGTGAATAAAATATAGCATTGTCTTTTACTTTTTTAGTGTTTATTGTGATATATTGGAACAGTATAAAAAGTTAATAAATTTTGCGAAATTTTTCCAATAACATATTTTTTAACTTTTAAATATTTATCTTTTTATAGGTTAGAACTTAAAGAAAAATATAAAATTATATTTTAAAAAATTATAGGGAGGCCCGCGGGGGCCCGCGGCGCACATAGGGCTGAGGTGGGCTGATCCGTCAATTGTTAAAACCCACGTAGGTTGGCCGCTAACCCGGCCCCACCCATATTGACAGCTCTAAGATTTAGTAATCTTATTATGATGAAATTTAGCACAAAGAGATAACGTTTATGCTTGATGTAAAAACTCTTTGCATTTGTAACAAACAATCCCATGTTAAAAATTTGAGTTATGTTTATGCAGAAACTGTTCGTGTTGTTACTTCCAAGGACCCTCGAATTTTTATAATGTTTGAAAAACTAATGCTTGAAACTTTTTCTAAGAAAAATTAACTGCTTTGTTAAAAAATAAAATAAACACTTTCGATTGTTTGTAAGCTCAACTTTTGCAAAACTTGAAACAAACGCAACATTTGTATGTTTTCGAAAGGGGGAATTTCGCGGGCGATGTGCACAAATAGCCACTAACAGCTCATGTCTTTATTTTAAAGTCAGTGTTTTAAATGTCTTTAGTCTTTAGCGACTGGTTTAATAAAGTTTAACTGCCCGGACGAAAATACCCTTCTGCTCATGTCCTTAACTTCAGGACTTCAGGACTACATGTCCTTAACTTTTGAACTCGAAACTCTAAGTTCAGGACTTCAAGACTACATGTCCTTAACTTTTTAACCTGTAACTCTAAGTTCAGGACTTCAGGACTACATGTCCTTAACTTTTGAACTTGAAACTCTAAGTTCAGGACTTCAAGGTTACATGTCCTTAACTTTTGAACTTGGAACTCAAAGCGTCCTTAACTTTTGAACTTATAAGTCAAAGTTAAGGACCTATTGTCCTTAACTTTTGAACTTGCTTGTCCTTAACTTTTGAACGTGTAACTGTAAGTTAAGGACTGTCTGTTCTTAACTTTTGAACTTGTAAGTCAAAGTTAAGGACTTATTATCCTTAACTTTTGAACTTGTAACTGTAAGTTAAGGACTGTTTGTCCTTAACTTTTGAATGTGTAACTGTAAGTTAAGGACTGTCTGTCCTTAACTTTTGAACTTGGAAATCAAAGTTAAGGACCTATTGTCCTTAACTTTTGAACTTGTAACTGTAAGTTAAGGACTGTATGTCCTTAACTTTTAAACGTGTAATTGTAAGTTAAGGACTGTCTGTCCTTAACTTTTGAACTTGAAAATCAAAGTTAAGAAGGTGCTGGGAATTATTCAAGTTTGTGCCAAAACTCGGATAGTTATGCATAAGAGGGAGAAACTTTGGGAGTTTAAAATGCAATATTTAAGTAACTGTATATTTTTTTGAGGGCATTTTTATACTTCTGGTGTGAGATAGTTGGGTGGATGAATAATGAATTAGCTCGTCTTTGACTTTATGGATTGTATGAGCTGCTGATGTAATTATGCTTCTTGCACCATCTTTTGTGCTTTTCACCGCCTCTGTGGTAATACTCTTCTTATTGAAATTATTTTACCATCTAAAAAGTTCTTTCAAGGTCATTTTATGAGCATGAATGCAGATTGCCCTACTTTTCTACTATTTTTACTCAATTAATTTAATCTGGTAGATACAATTTTGATTTGTTTTTTCTATTTATAGGGGGTGGACCTGGGCAGTGGAGAGGGTTTGGGGAAACATTCATTTTGGATTATGGAGAAGGCAGCGAGGGTTTTGGAAGAAAAGCAAGGGAAGAAAGGGTAAAAATATCTTTTCATATTAATTTTAATAGGGTAGTGGCTATTTTTGCTCAACATTAGAATTGCTGGATAAAAAATAAATACCACCTTAAATAGTGGCTACCCCATGCCATTTCTACGAATTTCGCTCCTTGTCACTTGGCCCAACAGTCCATCAAAAAATGGCCCACGTTTGAAGCCCTTACCTGATATGGTCCAGGTTGTACATAATCTGAAAATTATTTTTCACCAGTTAGCCCACCCTATTTTTTTCTTTTCTTCTTCTTCTTCTTCTTCTTCTTCTTCTTCTTCTTCTTCTTCTTCTTCTTCTTTCACAACTTTGCACCCCAAAGTTTCTCTATCATTATATATATTCTTCAATTCTCCTTCCAGATTCAAAGTTGAATCACTATTAAGATGAGAAGAAAAAATACCACTTAAGAGAATTATTATTTTTGGAGTCACCATTAAAGGTCATTCGAAGCTTCAATTTCAGAAATTGAATTTTTCGATTTTGTTAGTTGTTTGGATTGGGTGTTGGCCCTATTGATTGGGATCGTCAAGGGAAGTTCAAAACTCAAATTTGAAGTGATTTGGAGCAGATTTGAGGTAGATTTGAGTTGAATTTCAGAAATTGAATTTTTCGATTTTGTTAATTGCTTGGATTGGGTGTTGGCCCAATTGATTGGGATCGTCAAGGGAAGTTCAAAACTCAAATTTGAAGTGATTTGGAGCAGATTTGAGGTAGATTTGAGTTGAATTTCAGAAGATGCCCAAAGAAGAAGAATCACCAGTGAAGCTCCATTAATAGGATTCATTTGTATAATAGTGTATAATAGTGTATAATATTGTATAAGTAATGTATAATAGTGTATAAACATATCTTATACATTATTTTATACAAGGCTGATACATTATTTACAGGTATTTGGTGGATTTCTCACATTTCTTCTTCTTCTTCTTCTTCTTCTTCTTCTTCTTCTTCTTCTTCTTCTTCTTCTTCTTCAACTGTGTCACGACCCGAATTTCCCACCCTCGGGAGTCGTGATGGTGCCTACTGATGAGAGTTAGGCAAGCCAACCCTTAACTACTTTTAGCATTAACCATTTTACTTTTTTTAACAATTATCAGTAATATCATGATACAACGGAATAAAGTAAATAAGCGGAAGTCTTAAATTAAAGAATCTGAACAACAATGCGGAAGCTCAACATAAACCTCTACCCAAGAACTGGTGTCACATACTCACGAACTACTAAGAGTACTAAATACAACCGTTTGAAAGAAAATATAATTGTTTGTCTCGAAATACATGAGATAACAGACTGAAATAAAAGATAGAAGAGACGCCGGGCCTGCGGACGCCTGCAAGGCTACCTCGGTGTCTCGTGGACTGAAGGTCGGCTCCCTCACTACTACTACGCACCGCAAGCTGCTCCGACACCTGGATCTGTGCAAAAGAGCACAGAGTGTAGCATCAGCACAACCGACCCCATGTGCTGGTAAGTGCCTGGCCTAACCCCGGCGAGGTAGTGACGAGGCTAGGACCAGACTCCAGATAAACCTGTGCAGATATTTATATATATACAATGCAACAAAGAGGCAACAGAAATAAACAATTAAAATCGGGGGAGGGAACATGCTTCAGGGGTAAAGATATAAATAGAATATCAGACATAATAGAAGAGAAATCTACAGTCTAGCTTCTAACACGGAAGCAAGAAATAAATACAATTTTCATGTTCAGCTCATCTTGTTGCAGGCGTGCAACCTGATCCCATTTCTCGTATCTCGTGGTAGGCGTACCACCCGCTCCCATTTTATAATATCTTGTGGTAGGCGTACCACCCGCTCCCATTTCATAATATCTTGTGGTAGGCGTACCACCCGCTCCCATTTCAATCCAACACAATATAACAAAATAATCCCGGCCAGGGGACAGCAATAATAACTTCACGGCAAGGGAACAAAATATCAAATCAAATGTCCCAGCAAGGGAGAAACATCTACAACCACACTTGTCCCAACATCTAACTATCACAACTATGATCAACCCTATTACAACATCTAACTACCACAACTATAATCAATCCTGTTACAACATCTAACTACCACAACTATAATCAATCATGTTACAACATCTAACTACCACAACTATGACCAATCTTGTTACAACATCTAACTACCACAACTATGACCAATCCTGTTACAACATCTAACTACCACAACTATAATCAAACTTGTTACTACACCTAACTACCTCATCTATAACCAACCTATTACAACATTTAACTACCTCAGCTATAACCAACTTATCACAACACTTAACTACCTCAGCTATAACTATAGTCATCACTCAACACAAGGAAACATTAACCTAAGCGTCCGTAATATCAATTAAGAACACAGTACAAGGGAACCACAACTCAACAATAGCCCGCCAAGGGGGGGGGGCAACATGATGATCTCTTCTCTTTCTCACTTTTACTTCACAATTCTCTTCACAACTCGAGCCAATGCTCTAGAGGTTCAATTACCACTTATACTTCCGCAATTCGTTCTACAACTGGAGCCGACGCTCCTCAATGTTCATAAGTCACGTCTCTTTCCACAACTTTACCCAACAAACAGAAATACACACCAAGGCATGGATAATACAACGAAGTCATGAAAATCACAATATAAGACTCACGGTCATGCTTGGCACCAACGTATAGATACTCGTCACCATGCCTATACGTCGTACTCAACAAGAAGCACATAGCAAATATGACTCAACTCCTAATCAAGCTAGGGTTAAACCGAACACTTACCTCGTTGCTTTGAATTCAACTCAAGCCTCAATTATAGCTTTACCCCCTCGATTCCAGCACCAATCCACTCGAATCTAGTCAATAGTTACTTAATTACATCAATAAATGCTAAATGAATCAATTTGAATGCATAAAAATGAATTTCCCAAAGTCTTTCCCAAAATTTCCAAAATTGCCCCTGGGCCCACGTGTTCAAAACCCGAGGTTCGAACCAAAACCCGGTTACCCATTCCCCCACGAACGCAAATATATGATTTGTTTTGAAATCGGACCTCAAATTGAGGTCCAAATCCCCAATTTTAGAAAAAATCTAGGTTTTACCCAAAACCCCCAATTTCACCCATGAGAATCATTGATTTTAAGTTGAAAAACATGTTAAATGATGTTAATGATTGAAAGAATTGAGTAAAAATCGACTTATAAATGATTTAGAAGGAAATTTGCTCTTGAAAAATCGCCCAAGGAGTTTGTGTTTTGAAAGAATGGTGAAAAATGGTTCAAATTCGACTAAGTATAAAATATGTTGGGTCTCAGATGTGGGAAATGCGAACTGGGGTTCACAATCGCGAACCCCGGCCAGTTATGGGATTTGCGAAGTCATGTTCGCATTTGCGAACACTGGGCAAAAACAAGGGCTTCGCATTTGCGAGCCTAAAGGTCGCATTTGAAACTGGCTCACCTTCGCATTTGCGAACCAATTGTCCGCATTTGCGACCCAGCTACAAGACTTCCCTTCCTCGCATTTGCGATGTTAGGCTCGCATTTGCGATGTCAGGATCGCATTTGCGAGCTCGCATTTGCGAGCTCGCATTTGCGAGGCCTGCTTCGCAAATGCGAATATTGCAGGACTGAATGCACCAGATTTTCTCTAAGTTCAAAATGCACTCCGACACCTATCAAAAACTCACCAGAGCCCTCGGGGCCCCAAACCAAACATACAAACCACCTCAAAACCATCCTACGGACCTGTCCGTACGATCAAATCGCCAAAATAACATCATATTCATCGAATTAAGCCTTAAAATTCATGATTTTTTCCCAATTTTTCATAACACATCAAATTTCCATTTTAAGTCCGAAACACGTCAAACGACGTCCGTTTTCAACCAAACTTTACAGGAAGTGCTTAAATCATATATAACACTTGTACCGGGTGCCGGAACCAAAATACGGGCCCGATACCATAGTCTTCTAATCAAATTTCATTTCCAATTTCCTTAATTAATTCCAGAAAACAATTTTACACAAAAATTCATTTCTCGGGCTTGGGACCTCGGAATTCGATTCCGGGCATACGCCCAAGTCCCATATTTTCACGGGTCCGGGTCCGTTTACCCAAAATGTTGACCGAAGTCAAATTTATTCATTTTAACATCTCAATTTAGCATTTTTCTCACAGAATTCATATTTAAGCTTCCCGGCTACGCGCCGGACTGCGCATGCAAATCGAGACAACCCTAAATGAGGTTTTCAAGGCCTCGGAAGTACATAATGGGTAATAAAACAGGTGATGACCCTTTGGGTCGTCACATTCTCCACCTCTAAAACAACCGTTCGTCCTCGAACGGACAAAAGAAGGAAGTACTTGAGTCGGGAAAAAGATGAGGATAACGGCTCCGCATATCGGACTCGGACTCCCAGGTCGAGGCCTCAGGAGGCTGACCTCTCCACTGAACACGAATAGAAGGAAAACTCTTGGATCTCAACTGACGAACCTGCCGGTCTAGAATAGCTACCAGCTCCTCCTCATAAGACAAATCCTTGTCCAATTGGACAGTGCTGAAATCTAACACGTGGGCTGGATCGCCGTGATACCTCCGAAGCATGGATACATGGAAAACTGGATGCACGGCTGATAAGCTAGGCGGCAATGCAAGTCTATAAGCCACCTCTCCCACTCGATCAAGAATATCAAACGGACCAATGAACCTAGGGCTAAGCTTGCCCTTCTTCCCAAATCTCATCACGCCTTTCATAGGCGACACTCGGAGCAATACCCGATCACCAACCATAAAAGCCACATCTCGAACATTGCGGTTTGCATAACTCTTTTGCCTAGACTGAGCTGAACGAAGCCTATCCTGAATGATCTTGACCTTGTCCAAGGCCTCCTAAACCAAATCTGTACCCAACAACCGAGCCTCTCCCGGCTCAAACCATCCAACCGGAGACCGACACCGCCTACCATATAAAGCCTCATAAGGAGCCATCTGGATGCTCGACTGGTAGCTGTTGTTGTAGGCAAACTCCGCTAAAGGCAAAAACTGATCCCACGAACCTCCAAAGTCAATAACACAAGCTCAGAGCATATCCTCCAAAATTTGAATAGTTCGCTCTGACAGACCGTCCGTCTGGGGATGAAATGCTGTGCTCAAATCAACCCGTGTGCCCAACTCTCGCTGCACCGCTCTCCAGAAGCGCAAGGTAAACTGCATACCCCGATCCGAAATGATAGACACGGGCACACCATGAAGGCGAACAATCTCCCGAATGTAGATCTCAGCAAACCTCTCAGAAGAATAGGAGACTGCCACATGAATGAAATGCGCTGACTTGGTCAGCCTATCAGCAATGACCCATATCGCATCGAACTTCTTCCGAGTCAGCGGAAGTCCAATAACAAAATCCATAGTAATCCGCTCCCACTTCCACTCGGGAAGCTCAATCCTCTGAAATGCACCACCAGGCCTCTGATACTCGTACTTAACCTGCTGACAATTCAAACAACGAGCCACATGTGCTACGATATCCTTCTTCATTCTACGCCACCAATAATGCTGCCGCAAATCCTGACACATCTTCGCGGCGCCCGGATGAATAGAGTACCGGGAGCTATGGGCCTCCTCTAAAATCAACTCTCGGAGCCCATCCACATTGGGCACACATACTCGACCATGCAATCTCAAAACTCCATCATCATCTAAGGTAACATGCATGGCACCTCCGCGCTGCACCGTGTCTCTAAGGACACACAGATGGGGATCATCATACTGCCGAGCACGGATATGCTCCAATAATGAAGAACGAGCGACCGTGCAAGCTAACACACGACTGGCTCAGAAACATCCAGTCTCACGAACTGATTGGCTAACGCCTGAACACCCAAAGCAAGCGGCCTCTCACCGACCGGAATATAAGCAAGACTGCTTGTGCCAGCTGACTTCCTACTCGATGCATCGGTCACCACATTGGCCTTCCCCGGATGATATAGAACGGTGACATCATAATCTTTCAACAACCCCAACCACCTTTTCTGCCTCAAATTCAACTCTTTTTGCTTGAACAAGTACTGAAGACTCTTATGATCCGTGAACTCCTCACATGCCACGCCATACAGCTAATGCCTCCAAATCTTCAATGCGTGAACTATGGCTGCCAACTCCAATTCATGAATCGGATAGTTCTTCTCATGAATCTTCAACTGCCTCGAAGCATAGGCAATGACTTTGCCGCCCTGCATCAACACTGCCCCAAGCCCAACACGGGAAGCATCACAATGAACTGCATAAGGCCCTGAACCTGAATACCCTCTGCCGACACAACATTACCCAGAAATGCAACTGAACACAACCAGAACTCACTCTTGGAGAACTTTGCATATAACTGACTACCCCTCCGAGTTTGAAGAACCACTCTAAGGTGTTGCTCATGCTCCTCCTGGCTGCGGGAATATACCAATATATCATCAATGAAGACTAACACGAACGAATCCAAATAAGGCCTGAACACTCGGTTCATCAAATCCATAAAAGCTGCTGGGGCATTTATCAACCCGAATGACATAGCCAAAACTCAAAATGCCCGTACCGATTGCGGAAAGCTGTCTTAGGGACATCGGATGCCCAAATCCTCAACTGATGGTAGCCAGATCTCAAGTCAATCTTGGAAAATACCTCGGCACCCTGAAGCTGGTCGAACAAATCATCAATCCTCGGTAGTGGATACTTATTCTTGATTGTAGCCTTGTTCAATTGCCGGTAATCAATACACATCCTCATTGACCCATTCTCCTTTTTAACAAACAACACCGGCACACCCCAAGGCGAAACACTAGGCCTAATGAAACCCTTCTCAAGCAAATCCTGCAACTGTTCGTTTAACTCCTTCAACTCCGGCGGGGCCACACGATATGGCGGAATACAAATGGGCTGAGTGCCCGGAACCAGATCAATGCAGAAATCAATATCCCTGTCGGGTGGCATACCCGGCAGGTCTGAAGGAAAAACATCAGGGAACTCACAAACAACGGGCACAGAATCGATAGAGGGAACCTCAGCACTGGAATCCCGAACATAAGCTAAATAAGCCAAATACCCATTCTCGACCATACGCCGAGCCTTCACATACGATATAACACTGCGGGTAGAATGATCTGGAGTCCCTCTCCACTCTAAACGAGGCATACCCGGTAAAACTAAGGTCACGATCTTGGCAAGACAGTCCAAGATAGCGTGGTAAGGTGATAACCAGTCCATCCCAATATAACACTGAATTCACCCATGTCCGGAAGAAGCAAATCTACACGAGTCTCAAAACCTCCAATCACCATTATACATGAGCAATGGACACGATCCACCATAATAGAATCGCTGGGCACGACCGGATAAGGCGCAAAATAAAACCGAAGCTCCTCTACCACAAACCAGAACAATACCTGCACCTCTAGCATCTCTGCCTCCACCTCTAATACCTCTACCTCCCTCCGAGTGATGTGGAGAAACTCCTCTAGAAATAGCTACGACAACTGCTCCCAAGTCGAAGCTGGCGATCCGACTGGTCTAGCCAAGCAATAATCTCTCCACCAAGTCTTGGCGGACCCAAACAAGCGAAAAGTAGCAAAAATCGACCCCATTGGTCTCATCTATCCCCATGTTTCTGAGAACCTCATGACAGCTGTGTTGAAAATCCTGGGGATCCTCAGTAGATGCACCGCTGAATAGAGTAGTGAAGAGCTTGGGAAACTTATCCAATCCCCACAAAGCCTCCGATGACGTGGCTGAGCTATCACCGGTCTGTGCTGCTGCTCGGCTGAAGAAGCGGTACATGACCTCGCCATTCGCGAAAGGACAAGAGTAGAAATTCAATCAGCATTGAGAAGCCAAACCACACGACAAGAAAGAACAAATGTGAAACTTTTCCTAATTCGGTATCATCTTGGGGATAAATACAGATGTCTCCGTACCGATCTCTCAGACTCTACTAAGCTTGTCCGTGAGTTGTGAGACCTATGCAACCTAGAGCTCTGATACCAACATGTCACGACCCGAATTTTTCTCCCTCGGGAGTCGTGATGGCGCCTACTGATGAGAGCTAGGCAAGCCAACCCTTAACTACTTTTAGCATTAACCATTTTACTTCTTTTAATAATTATCAGTAATATCATGATAACAACGGAAGAAAGTAAATAAGCGAAAGTCTTAAATTAAAGAATCTGAACAACAATGCGGAAGCTCAACATAAACCTCTACCCAAGAACTGGTGTCACATACTCACGAACTACTAAGAGTGCTAAATACAACCGTTTGAAAGAAAATATAACTGTTTGTCTCGAAATACATGAGATAACAGACTGAAATAAAAGATAGAAGAGACGCCGGGCATGCGACGCCTGCAAGGCTACCTCGGTGTCTCGTGGACTGAAGGTTGGCTCCCTGACTACTGCTACGCACCGCAAGCTGCTCCGACACCTGGATCTGTGCAAAAGAGCACAGAGTGTAGCATCAGCACAACCGACCCCATGTGCTGGTAAGTGCCTGGCCTAACCCCGGCGAGGTAGTGATGAGGCTAGGACCAGACTCCAGATAAACCTGTGCAGATATTTATATATATACAATGCAACGAAGAGGCAACAGAAATAAACAATTAAAACTGGGGGAGGGAACATGCTTCAGGGGTAAAGATATAAATAGAATATCAGAAATAATAGAATAGAAATCTACAGTCTAGCTTCTAACACGGAAGCAAGAAATAAAGACAATTTTCATGTTCAGCTCATCTTGTTGCAGGCGCGCAACCCGATCCCATTTCTCGTATCTCGTGGTAGACGTACCACCCGCTCCCATTTCATAATATCTCGTGGTAGGCGTACCACCCGCTCCCATTTTATAATATCTTGTGGTAGGCGTACCACCCGCTCCCATTTCATAATATCTTGTGGTAGGCGTACCACCTGCTCCCATTTCATAATATCTTGTGGTAGGCGTACCACCCGCTCCCATTTCAATCCAACACAATATAACAAAATAATCCCGGCCAGGGGACAACAATAATAACTTCCCGGCAAGGGAACAAAATATCAAATCAAATGTCCCGGCAAGGGAGAAACATCTACAACCACACTTGTCCCAACATCTAACTATCACAACTATGATCAACCCTGTTACAATATCTAACTACCACAACTATAATCAATCCTGTTACAACATCTAACTACCTCAACTATAATCAATCCTGTTACAACATCTAACTACCACAACTATGATCAATCCTGTTACAACATCTAACTACCACAACTATGACCAAACTTGTTACTACACCTAACTACCTCAGCTATAACCTATTACAACACTTAACTACCTCATCTATAACCAACATATCACAACACTTAACTACCTCAGCTATAACTATAGTCATCACTCAACACAAGGAAGCATTAACCTAAGCGTCCGTAATATCAATTAAGAACACACTACAAGGGAACCACAACTCAACAATAGCCCGCCAGGGGGGGGGGAGGCAACATGATGATCTCTTCTCTTTCTCACTTTTACTTCACAATTCTCTTCACAACTCGAGCCAATGCTCTAGAGGTTCAATTACCACTTATATTTTCGCAATTCGTTCTACAACTGGAGCCGACGCTCCTCAATGTTCATAAGTCACGTCTCTTTCCACAACTTTACCCAACAAACAGAAATACACACCAAGGCATGGATAATACAACGAAGTCATAAAAATCACAATATAAGACTCACGGTCATGCTTGATACCAACGTATAGATACTCGTCACCATGCCTATACATCGTACTCAACAAGAAGCACATAGCAAATATGACTCAACTCCTAATCCCTCAAGCTAGTGTTAAACCGAACACTTACCTCGTTGCTTTGAATTCAACTCAAGCCTCAATTATAGCTTTACCCCTCGATTCCACCACCAATCCGCTCGAATCTAGTCACAAGTTACTTAATTACATCAATAAATGCTAAATGAATCAATTTGAATGCATAAAAATAAATTTCCCAAAGTTTTTCCCAAAATTTCCAAAATCGCCCCCGGGCCCACGTGGTCAAAACCCGAAGTTCGAACCAAAATCCGGTTACCCATTCCCCCACGAACCCAAATATATGATTTGTTTTGAAATCGGACCTCAAATTGAGGTCCAAATCCCCAATTTTAGAAAAAACCTAAGTTTTACCCAAAACCCCCAATACCCATGAGAATCATTGATTGTAAGTTGAAAACATGTTAAATGATGTTAATGATTGAAAGAATTGAGTAAAAATCGACTTACAAATGATTTGGAAGGAAATTTGCTCTTGAAAAATCGCCCAAGGAGTTTGTGTTTTGAAATAATGGTGAAAAATGGTTCAAATTCGACTAAGTATAAAATATGTTGGGCCTCAGATGTGGGAAATCCCAACTGGGATTCGCAATTGCGAACCCCGACCAGTTATGGGATTTGCGAAGTCATGTTCGCATTTGCGAACACTCGGCAAAAACAAGGGCTTCGCATTTGCGAGCCTAAAGGTCGCATTTGCGACTGGCTCACCTTCGCATTTGCGACCCAGCTATAGGACTTCCCTTCCTCGCATTTGCGATGTCAGGCTCGCATTGCGAGCTCGCATTTGCGAGGCCTGCTTCGCAAATGCGAATATTGCAGGACTGAATGCACCAGATTTTCTCTAAGTTCAAAATGCATTCCGACACCTATCCAAAACTCACCCGAGCCCTCGGGGCCCCAAACCAAACATACATACCACCTCAAAACCATCCTACGGACCTGTCCGTGCGATCAAATCGCCAAAATAACATCATATTCATCGAATTAAGCCTTAAAATTCATGATTTTTTCCCAATTTTTTATAACACATCAAATTTCCATTTTAAGTCCGAAACACGTCAAACGACGTCCGTTTTCAACCAAACTTTACAGAAAGTGCTTAAATCATATATAACACTTGTACCGGGTGCCGGAACCAAAATACGGGCCCGATACCATAGTCTTCTAATCAAATTTCATTTCCAATTTCCTTAATTAATTCCAGAAAACAATTTCACACAAAATTCATTTCTCGGGCTTGGGACCTCGGAATTCGATTACGGGCATACGCCCAAGTCCCATATTTTCCTACGGACCCTCCGGGACCGTCAAATTACGGGTCTGGGTCCCTTTACCCAAAATGTTGACCGAAGTCAAATTTATTCATTTTAATATCAAAATTTAGCATTTTTCTCACAGAATTCTTATTTAAGCTTTCCGGCTACGCGCCCGGACTGAGCACGGAAATCGAGGCAACCCTAAATGAAGTTTTCAAGGCCTCGAAAGTACAGAATGGGTAATAAAACAGGTGATGACCCTTTGGGTCGTCACAAACTGCTACACCTATATATATGGTGTATCACTAACATTTTCACTACTGTGCTTATACATTTTTATATATATATTTTTATACACTTTTATACAACTATNTATAAAATATACCTCTTTGTATAAAAGTGTATAGTATTGTCTAAAGGTGTATAAGCATCTCTGACGAATTTTTTGTACGATTTTCACTTGCAATTCTTGATTAAGACTATTCCAAATCTCCACTAAATGACTTCAAACTTNGCTAATCTTGTTAGTTTTTGAATATGATTTTATGAGAAATTTGGAGTGGGTATTGTTTGAACTTATTAAAACTTTGTATACAGTCTACTTAGACTAATTTTAATAAGTTCAAACAATACCCATTCCAAATTTCTCATAAAATCATATTCAAAAACTAACAAGATTAGCATTAAAGAAGATGAGGTTTTAGATTTCTCGCGTCTGTCTGTGAATTTTCTTAGTTGTGATAGGTATGTAGAAACTTGAGGAAAAAGGAGAATGAAAATATTTCACGCTTCAAGATATAGAGAATAAAAAAGCTGGGAAAAAAATTCAGATCTAAACTTATTAATATTTGACTACACATTTGCAAACTTGTAAGTGGGCTAAAATAATGCAAGGTCAACTTATGGAGTGCATTATTATGTAATTTTGTCTTTTCGAAAAGCCTCGTGCTCGTTTTCCTCTATCTTTTTTCTTTAACGGCATCGTTCTTGTTGGATTATTCATAAAGGAAGAGAAGTCCAATTATGCAAAATACAAAAGAGGTGTAGGATATGAAAAATTAAAAATATTTGTGATTGGCATATAGTCATAACCTCGAGGGAAGTTTCTAAAACTCCCAATAATTTACCAGAGAACGAGGCACCAAGAGTTTCCAATAATATGGTGGATCATTGAGATCTATATATCTCATAAATCGAGTAATGCCGTTCGTAGTTTGCTATAGGAACCTGGCAGGTGTTGCAACTGAACTTTTTTTTTGAAACTTAACTTTATAAGCTACGTTAATAGTCAGAACAAATCTAGGATTGCACTCAATGAGGAATTACATTGGCTCTTGCAATTAGAGACGAGTGCAATAATACTATACATTATACCTGTCTTACAATTAATCAAAAACCAAAAATGAATCTAAACCGACATCAGAGGTCAGCTTGAATTGGCCTGTTCAGCGCCCTTACAAAGTACGTACGTGTCTCAGGTAATATACGTTGAATCAAATGTGAATACCTACATGTAACGAGATTATATTTGGTTAATACACAATTACACACAATAAAATAAATTTTCTATCTTCTGACTTAAATATTATCCAGCTATTTCTATTTGAATATCTCTATTTCCAACAAAAGGCGAAACTCCTGTGATAGAGACTGACAGCTAATGCAAGTTAAGATGTGATCCCCAGCTCTCCTAACCCAACCCAACCAACCCGCCAAAACCAAACGTAGCGATAACAAGAACCCCAATCAATAGTACGGTTAGAAACTTACCAATATCCGGTATTTACACCAAACCACGTGAATTTATCATGGTTAAGGATAAATTGAGATGAGAATACGCAACAATTAGTTATTGGTAAGTGATTGAAATGTGTTAAAAGGCATATGTCGTGCAGTTATATAATTGGTGTAAACACCATTGTGTAAGTTTTTTCCAATTTTACTATCATGAGATCATATAATAGTTTGTCCGCATGCGTCTTTGTTTGGGATGTGCTTTTTTTTTTCAAGGAATGACAAAATAAAAGGATAGTAGGAACTGGACATACCATGGCATGACGCTTAATTTGTCGAACTTCTCCAAAATGAATAGAATGCAAGCATTTCGTAATGACAAAGCATTAAAAGCCTCCGACAACTCAAACATGAGAGAAACATTTTCCACAGAGATACCCTAGAGCAGATGAAAAATTATCAGGAAAAACCCCGACACAAATTGCCCTCAAACACCAAAAAGGTCCAAGAACTCACCTGTGCAATTGCATACTCGCATAGACGCTTAAGGCCCTCTAGAAGATATTGATCTGCAGCCCGTAGAAGATCTTGTGCGACGTCCATATTAACATCAACTGATCCGGTGTATATGTACCTGCAAAAAAGAAATTTCTTGTCTTTAATATTGCTAGATTTATTTGAACAAATCTGAATCCCAAATGTGACAGAAATTAAAGAGTATTGCACCTCATCATCAACTCAAAAACATTCCATGGAATGTTCGGAATCTCTATGTCTTTGGCATCTCTCTCCTGCAATGAATAGACCACAAATCATCAGAGTATTGTAGTCCACGTTTGTGCATTTGGCCAAGTCACAGAACATATGCTCACAATATTTCAAACAAAGATGTTTGCCTCTTAGCTATTCTCCTCTTGCAAAGACCATTTGATACCGTCAGTGTTAAATTTGTCCAAAGGGAAAGATAATCCATAGAAAAACTTTGAGGCAAAAAATACTTTCCCCCTCGCGTTGCTAATGATCAAATTAACAACAAATAAAACCTAAAAAGTAAAAGCAGCAAATTTTTTAGGCCAAGAATTTGACTTACCCTGTAGCCACCATCAAACATTGCTCGAAATGCATCAGAAGAAGCAAGTAAACAAATTCTGTGGGCATAAAACCGTTTGCCTGATGGAGGACCACAGAAACAGTAAAGACACAGCATGAAACAAAGAAGAACGATATTTGCATCACAACACTGTTGCTACCTTCAACTAAAAATGTCACATCGGATAGAGTGGAATTATTTACATACTGCTCACCCAGATAGACCTGCATTCGGAAAATGCAAAAGGAGAAAATAAGGTAAGTGATACAGTATAGGGATGAAATAAATTGTCTAGTTACTCCACTATTGATGGTTACGAGCAACATATATGTCAAGTAAGAAAGCATACATAAAAACTAAAAAACATGAAAAAGATCAGACAACAATTCTTTTTATCTGAGAAATCCCCGAGGGCCAGCAGCGCCGGGTTGGACCTCAGTAAATAATGGACCCGCATCTCTGCCCTTAACCAATTAAATAACAAGCGTTTGTCTGCGGCAGCATTCGAACCTGTGACGTGTGCCTAACCCGTGACAACATTTTATAATTACTGACGAAAGTGAACATCAAGTAAAACATTTTATAAGTTTCAAGTCTTGAGGTAAGGCTAGCAAATGGTGGTTGACATATAAACTATAAACAGTAAAAGCTTCAGGAATAACAATCAATGCTTAAATTTGAACATCATCAATCAGTTCCGGTAACATCTTTGAAAGGCTTGATGATAATACGAAGATAGCTTAAATGTTAATTCAATGTGAGAAAGCACTAAAGTGTAACAATGAAGAATTAATAGAAACCCATAAATGACTAAAAGACTATAACGCTACTCGTGTTAGAACTTAGAACCAAAAACTAGAACAAAGACTTTGATACAGTAATTAGAATGAAACCACAGAACAAACCTGAGGAGTCGGAGATGGAGGAGCTGCATCGATCGGTGAAAGCGAGCTGGCTTTGTTAGCCAACTTGCATAAAGCTACAGAACCGTCTCTTTGGTGCTTCAAGTTTGTTGATTCTAGAAGCTCCAAAAGCAATTCCAATCCTACGAGAACATAGTCCACATAGTGGACATATTGTCACAGCCTAACCAACACCCCAAGTAAAATTGTTCAAGTATCTGAGCGGAACTCATACCATTATTATCAATAAAAATTGTCTTTTGGTCATCTGGTGAACAAAGATGGGCAAGGGCCAGAGCAACTCGTCTTTGAATAACCTTTTCCCCAACACGCATCAAGTACAACAAATAGCCTAATACCTGCAAAGGAGGGCAAAAAGTTCTGAGATATAACCATCAGTAACCTATGAGACTTAACAAAGAAATTTGCCATATTGAAGGAAAGAGAAAAAGAACTGGAAACTGGGGGATACAACACATATCATAGCTAGAACAGACAAAAAAAAAAGTTGCATGCATTAGCAAAAGAAATGCATTGGTTCAGTTCTTATACAAAACATGTGCTTCACTACCAACAAATGAAAGTTTGTATCAACAAATTCCTTGCTATAAATATAAATAGAAACTCACTCGTCCGTGAATCTTCTCTTCTAATCTTTTCAATGTCTTCGCTACACAATCTCTAGTTGGCTGAAAAATCAGTGAACAACATCAAGGCTCATGGCAACAATAAAGAATAATAATGAGAAAATCACTATAAGGCTATGAAATTGTTAGTCCGTTAAAAAATATGTTAGCACAAAATAGCAAAAACGAGAAGAAAAGAAAGGAATCATACTTGAACAATGAATTCTCCATCCTGGAGCATTTGAACACCTCCAACCTTTACAAGATCTGCAACATTATCCTATAGCAGAAAGTTGCACTAAGTCAGATGAGATGTAACACATCGTTACAAATTTAAAAAGCATGTAAAAACATGAGATCTGGTTATAATAACAAGATATATGATCGGATGAGATGTAACACCTCGTTATCAGCAAGCCCATAAAGAGCAAATGCAGCATTGTGTTGTAATGATCCATTTTTTGAATCAAGAAGCTTCAGTAATGGGATTATTCCACCGCAATGAGCAATACCAGCCTGATTGTGTGTATCCTGAACATCATGGAACCAATAACTCCCAATCAACTAGAATCCACACACATAATTCTCAAATCATATGAACTCCTAAGAGAAAGAAAGAAAAGAAGAACCCAATGCTCTACCACATTCCAGCCGTAAGAGCCACATGCTTTGGCCTTTCACGCATTTAATGATATGTCACAAAATTAACATTATCCCCTCAGAATATTAGGATAAAATGTAACCTACCAATTGAAAGGTGTTAATGCAAAATATCAATTTGCCGTTATCCGACAAGTTATACTACTTTAGGGACTCCTAGGCATGTATATAATATTTCAAGACATGAAACCACTACTCACAAGCATGATTCCTTTTATACGTTACTCCTAAGTAACAAGTTCTTTTTAACAAGTGGGCAAGCCAATATACAAGATATTATAGCATCCTTTTTGATGAAACAAATCAAAAACAAGTATTCAAGTGTCACTCCATGATCTATCATCCAAAAATACAAGTCAATCATTCAACTAAACCTCAATCCTAATGGGAGTATGGGACGCCCATATGAATCCTCTGTAATCATTCTGCTCCATTAAGGCACAAGTGATGCCTATTCATCATCCGACATAGAAGTAAATCCAGAAAATAAATTCTTGAATGCTAAACTTGCTGAATAATCACAGAAACATGGTCTGCTGGAACCCCTACTACAAATATATTTTCTGGTATTACGTTTGATTGATAAAGAGGGTAAAAGCCCATGTAGAAGATCCCATGAGCACGTGTCATACTTCAAAAGAGACCTCAGTAATCATGAAAGATAAATCCATGATCATCAACAATCATCACAGTAATGCCATAAAATAAATATGAATGGTAAGCTTACAGAATAATCAGAGAAATAATGGCCCGCGGGACAACTAGTAACACAGCAGAAAAATTACTTGATAACCACAAGGAGACAAAATACCCTAAAGAAGTTCTGTAAGGATTTCAAGTCACCTGTGCCAACCTTCCCAGGGCAAAGGCTGACATTTCCCTAAGTTGAGCATCCGGAGATTCGAGCATCTCAATTAATGGTGGTACAGCACCTCTTTGCACAATGTGTATCTGGAAAACCATCGCAAAAGATTAAAGCATAAATCAGAATAAGTTTCTTTAAATGCTAATAAATCAAGAGTTTTACTCCTCTTTATGACAATAATAGAGTACAATAGTATCATCAACCTTACAGTCTGTGTCGGTTGCTGCAAATTGTCCAAGCAATAAAGCAGCTTCCCTTTGGCTCTCCGAACAGGAGGAACTACCATATAAAAACTTATGTTGAGAAGCCATAAAGAGGAAAAGACAAAAGCAAAGCATAGCACATCTAGGTCCATCTATGGAACTCTGCATATGATAAGCAGCTAGGAAGTAGAAGCTGTACATGACCAGCCACTCAAAAATTATAAGATCCAACTATACCTAAGTAACCCAATGACAGGTTGTAAAGCTCCAGCAAGAAGAACGTCCTTTTTGATATGTGGTGATGAGTGCACCAGATTTCCAATGACTCCAACCTGTCGTGCACAATTTTATTACGTATAGCGATGATTACCGCTTGAAGCATAGACACAACCTTATACCTACTTAACTATAGAAACAAAAATAAAGCTAGTAATATGAAATTGTAAAATGATGCCTAACCGCTTCATAGTGTATAGCAGTATCTTCGGACCGCAGCATTAGAATAAGAATAGGTAGTGCATTGCATTCAACAATCTGAAATCAATTCGGTTGAAATTATCCCATAGAACAGATAATGCGAGAAGTTCAGAGATAATTTTCATAAATCAGAAAGCTACTAGCCTGATTTTTGTTCTCATCATTTTTAAATGCCAAAGTTCGCAAGGCTCCTGCAGCTGCTCTTTGCACCTTTGAATCAACAAACTCAAGCAATTCAACAAGAGGAGGAATACCGCCTTCAATCCTACACATACAAAATAGAGATGAAGAATGAAAAGCATGTCTTCTTTTGATTTTTTTAGAAGACCAAAACTTCAGAGAACAAAGAAACTAACCTGACTCGACTTTTGATGCTGCTATTTTCATGAGCAAGATTGGTGATTGCATCAGCTGCTCTACGGATAACACCATTTACAGCACGAGAATTTTGTGCATTCCTGTGCCTCTTCAACAGATCCACAAGATGAGGCAGAGCTCCAGCATCAACAATGAGTTGCTGGTGCTCCGGCTGTCAGACACAGAAACAGTTAAAAACACCTCCATCTAAACTATTAACCAAAGAAGGATCATACAGGATAGACAAGAAATCGATATTCCTGTTGAGAGACAACGAATTGTTAAGAAACACAAGTATCCAATTGTTCTAGTAACTGCCATTGTAAATGAAATCGTTCATCTTCTCAGTGGCAAGAGAGTGCAGAAATAAACCAAATTGTACATGCAAATATGTAGGCAAAACCAAAGTACCAATTAAAGTGGAATGTATTCAGTAACAAAACATAGCTCCTATTGTATAAGCAAGCTCATTTATTCAATAACAGAACATAGCTCCTATTGCATAAGCAAGCTCCTGTATATAGCAAACATTGCCTTCTCATAAATACGATTTCAATACTAACTTTTATGGCAAGAAGCCCAAGCGTAAAAGCACTTCCTTTCTCGACCTCATGCTCGTACGGCATCTCTCCACCATCTCCTTCAATCCCAAGGGACGGCACCTGAAGATGCTTCACCAAAGCTGGAACAGCACCACAGTCTACAACTACGTTCACAATTTCCTCTGCAACACAAAAATTCTCAAATATCAAAATGGAACTCTCCGTCCCAAACTGATTGAAATAAATCAATCCAACTCTCTGCATGTACATACTGATGTCCCTGTGCGGACACGTTTGGCTCTCTACACTTTGCTGTATTCAAACCATAAGAATTTTGACTAACATTTGTAATGAATGTTTTCTTCTAATATACTGTGGCACTTATTCTCGATATCTAAGTCTAATTTTTCAGAAGAAAAAATAATCGAATCAATCTAATTAACTTACAAAATTAATTGAATTGACTCTCGAGAAGCAAAAATGCCAAACAGCTGAATTAACTCTACACTTCCCCATATTCAAACGAAACGAATTTTACTAGACATATGTAATGAATTTTTTTCATATAACACAATACTTTCGTGCAGTTTTTGGAAATTGAAGTTTTACTTCTGTAGAAAATAAATATTAAACTCGCAATCGGATTAAACTTCAAAAATTAGTTGAATTAACATTTAACTCTACATAAGTAGAAAAGTGCATGTACATGTAAAATTTCTGATCCGGTAGAAATGAAAAGGAAAACGAGATTTTAAGTTACCGTTCTTAGCTAGCTCGGAGAGCACGTGAATAGCACGTTTTGCGGAAGCTCGATCTGCTTCAGTCGAAGAAAAAGTAGATTCGAGAATCTCCACTTGCGTACGAACCTCAGGGGCGAGATCTTCATGAGAAGAGACCTTGCGATCGTCTTCGAATTCTTCGTCTAGCTTTCTCTTCAAGCTTCTTCTACTCCCGGAACTCGACGAAGATTGTTTGCTCCGCTTTGCCTGATTCTCCATGGGAGAGAGAGTGGATTGAGAGGAGTGGTGGTGCGTGGGAGAGTGTGTGATACAGTGCAATGAGTGTGTGTAGTGCGTGTGCGGGGTAGTTTAGGGATATAAATGTTACTCACTGTGTTTAACTTGGAGTTGAAAAAAGTGACGGCGTTCCATTTTTTATTTTTACGTGGGACGGCGTTTTAGGAAAGAAGTTTTGAACATAATTTGCTCTCTCCCGCCATTATTTCCATTGCTAAAGCGAGTTAAAATATCGCGGTATAGTCAGTTTTCACACAGGTTAATGAAAAATAGCCAGCGTTTATCAAGTCAATGAAAAATAGCCATTATTTTGCTGCAATAGGGACCGGTCCAGTATAATATACGGAGTTCTGGTGCATTTGTGTACGAACTCCAGCATATTATGCTGGACCGGTATACTTTGCTAACTCCTGTAAAATCTGCGGGAGACTGGAGCACCAGTGCTCCAAACTCCAGTATATTATATTGGACAATTATACTTGCTGGAACTCCCGTAAAATTTGCGGGAGTTCCAGCATAGTTATCCTGGAACTCCCGTAAAATTTACGGGAGTTCAAGCATACTTATGCTGGAACTCCCGTAAAATTTGCGGGCATATTTTTTCGGATTTTGAACAGTGTTTTCGCTCAGATTTAAAGTGGCTAAATTTCGATGACTTTTGAAACTTGGCTATTTTTCAACGACCAGTGGTAAATCTGGCTATTTTTGAATTTCTCCCCTAAAGCGATAGAGTCTTCTACGGGCCGAGAACGGCCCAGAATACACAAACCCAAACCAACTAGTCTGGGCTGGTTTAAGTTTTTGGGTCGTAGACCTTTGACATCTTTCAAGTGTTTTTACTGTAAAAATTGCACGGGGCGTCCTATTTGGTCGCCCCCATTTAACCTATACCCATTTTTTTAAAAGTTTTAACTTGTACCCACTTTTTAAACAACTTCATCCCCCTTTTCTCCTCCTCCTCCTCCTCCTCCTTCTTCTTCTTCTTCTTCTTCTTCTTCTTCTTCTTCTTCTTCTTCTTCTTTCTTCTGCTGCTGTTGGTGCTGCTATGAAACTTCAGTTCATGGGATGATTGCCATAAGTATATTTATCAGATTATTTAAAAAGAAATTATAAATAATTACGTAAGTTAGTAGACAATAATTTGTGAATATTTCCACGTAATTTTGTTCTTTTCATGTTTATTATTTCCAAAATTTATGATTTATATATTGTTGGCAATCTGATTATTTTATAATAGTAATACACTATGAAAGAATAAGGTGATTATTTATCTAGTATGTTAGAAATCTTTTTCAAAAACTTCAGCTATTTTAGTGCTGAAGTTTTTACAAATGAACTAAATAACTTCAGCATCTTCTGCTGAAGTTTTTGAAAAAGCTTTATGACAAAACTAATGAATCCAGAACAAAAAAATTTCAGCTTATATAGTGCTGAAGTTTTTACAAATGAACCAAATAACTTCAGCATCTTCTACTGAAGTTTTTGAAAAAGTTTATCCAGGATAAAAAAACTTCAACTTATTTAGTGCTGAAGTTTTTCAAAAAGCTTATCCAGGACAAAAAAACTTCAGCTTATTTAGTGCTGAAGTTTTTACAAATGAACTAAATAACTTCAGCATCTTCTGCTGAAGTTTTTGAAAAAGCTTATCCAGGACAAAAAAACTTCAGTTATTTTAGTGCTGAAATTTTTACAAATGAACTAAATAACTTCAGCATCTTCTGCTGAAGTTTTTGAAAAAGTTTTATGACAAAACTAATGAATCCATGACAAAAAAACTTCAGCTATTTTAGTGCTGAAGTTTTTACAAATGAACTAAATAACTTCAACATCTTATCTAGGACAAAAAAACTTCAGCGTATTGCCTTTGCTACTTCAGGCCCGTCTACTAGAATGCTGAAGTTTTGCGTGATTGCCTTTGCTACTTCAGCTCCGTATGCTGAAGTTTGCAAAAAAGTGGGTACGTTTGCAATTTTTTTACAAAGCGGGCACAAGTTAAAACGTGATCCAAAAAGCGGGTGTAGATGCAAATTCCCCATTTTTACTCTAGAATAAGGGCCCACTAGCCACTTTTCGACCTTGCCTTTGAAAAATAACCAATGTCAATGTTCTGGAGCAGGGGTGGGTACCAGCCGCTTCGGTTCGATATAGTAGTTATCGATTTATAAATATGCTATGGCTGGTACGTTTCAGTTACGAGTGTTATCGGTTCAATATATCGTTATCGATTTATAAATATGTTAAATTGATAACCGAACCTATAAAATATCGGTTATCGTTAATCGGTTGTTGATCGTTATCGGTTTATCCGATAAGATAACTCAATTTAGAGGAAAAAAATGTAGTGTATAATGCTAATGATCTTATAACTTTAACCCCTTTCAATCATGTTCAATAGAATTAACAAAAATTTCACAGACACATTTGTGCTCAAATGTACTTCATATATTCAATCTACTTCCTCGGGGTAGGAGTAAGGTCTGTGTACTCACTACCTCCCAGACCCCACTTGTGAGATTTCACTGGGTTGTTGTTGTTGTACTTCATATATTCAAATACAAATGAACAACAATGAGATTATGAAATGATCGAGGATAACTACACCATATTAACTTGCATCCATCCAAGACAATGATTGAAGAACTCATTATTAATCTTTTCATCAAACGTAACAATGTTCTATTATTTAAGAGAGAAACATTAATCATACTAATACGATGAAATGTGCTAATCCAACAATTTTGGCAAAAGCAACAACATATTCTGAAAAAGTGGCACGCGTACTCCAGGTTGTTCGGGAGGATCCATTAGGAGGATCAATTAGCAGAATATCATGAACACTAGGACTATTGGATGATCATAATTACAAAAGCTGCATTCATATCAAGAATCAAAAATTTGCTCAAGTCCAGTGTCCAAACACAGTAGAAACAACACAAAATAGTAACAATCACACCATAAAAATTAAGAAGTACTAATAGAATGAAGCCCTAAGGTGACTTTATATACCTAAGGGTAAAATTATAATTTTGATAAAGTTTATTGAGCTATCGATTAAACCGTTTATAAAATTGGAAAATCGAGACCCGAACCGATAACCCAATAATCAAATAATACTAAATTGTTATTGAACCATTAATCTAATAACCCGATAGCGATAATTCAATAAATTTTTTTCGGTTCGAATTATCAGTTTTACCCAATATATGCCCAACGCTATTCTAAAGTTTCACTTGTGAAGTTTAAAACTTCGGGATATTGGCTATTTTCAACAACAGGGACTTAAAAGTGGCTATTTATGAATTTTACCCGTTTTTACGTTATGATAACATAAACATTATGTTTGTACAAGAAAAAGTGAATTTTTTTCCAAAATACATATTGGAACATATTTTAAAACAAAATGACATCTTATAGATTAGGGAGTACAAAGTAACATCCATGTGACTAATTCTTGATGGTCAACAATCGATGGATATAATATACGCAGTGATAGACATGTATATTTTTTAATAGACATGTATATGTCTAATGGTACGTAACTAAGTCGTTATAAATAGCTTTGTTTTCCTTTTCTCGCCTTCATGGCTCCCGCGATATTTGATCCTAGACCATTAATATCCTCAATCGTTCAACATAATTTGAGTTTCAATGGGGTTGTGAGCTTATTATTTTTGATAGAAAAATATGAACATAAAGGAGGTCATGTGATATGTTCATGGTCAATGTGAAAAAATTAAACTATGCTAGAATTCTTTGAAATCCCGCACTATTACAACATGTTCTAATATGCTTTTGAATAGAGTGCAACGAATACACACATGATTGAAACGTCGAGAGTCAACTTTAATTAGTTTGGAATTGGAACTTAGTTGGTCGAATGGATTTGAAGTATATATTACCCACTTAATAACGTAACGGAATTTGTTGGTTGGAGGAAGCTAGCTTGGTGTATTTGCCCTCAAGATATGGAAATCTTAATTTCTCCCAAACGTTATTGTAATAGTTTAGGACCTGCGTTGAAGTTGTTTGCCATTTCCAACACTCTAGCAGTAGCCATGCATATTGGGCTACTTGGACACAATTAGCCAGTTTATTTTTTTCTAACCGCTATACATTGATTTTACACGGTTATACACATATTATATATATATATATATATATATATATATATATATATATATATATATATATATATATATATATATATATATATATATATATTATACATCAGTCAGCTATTTTAGTTTAAGCAGTTCGGTAGGCATTAATTCTTCTTGGTTGGTTTTTATGATGGAAAGCCGAGACATTTTTGAAACGGTGCATCAGATATTGAAGAACAACTCAAAATCCTTAAAGTTAGTCGAATGCAACACAGCCAAAATTGTTACGAATACTGATAGGGATGATTATAGAGGTGGCAAAATGGTTAAAAGAAAACAGTTATTCACCCATATTACCCATCAAAAAATGAGTTGGATAATGAACCATTTAAAAACGGGTCGAATATGGATAAAGAACCATATTATCCACTTAAAAAATAATTAACCAAATGGATAACCAATGGATAACTAATGTATACATTTGTAAAGCCTCAAATTGGAGTTCCTCAAGTTTGGAAGACTAGGGATTCTCTCATAAGTGATCATGGATAATATGGATATTCATATATCCGCCGGATAAACCCGTTTTTATCCGTCTCAAATACGGGTCGGGTCAGATAATTTATCCGTTTTTTAAATTACCCATTTTGATTCGCTCATATTCGACCTGACACGCCCGTTTGTCACCCATAGGGATGAATATGCTTTACTGGACTATATGACAGAAGCTGAAGAAGTATGGGCAATTTTTGGGAGTATATCGGGACAAAATAAAGATAGAGACAAGGAATCCAATGACTAAATTGGCATGGGGAATACTACAGGAACATAGTGATAATGACAATTGTTTAACCTAAAAACTGGTTTGTAAATCGCATCAATTAAATTTATATTTTGAGGCCTTAAACATTACTCAAAATTGTTGCACCCTTGATTGTTATTATTTGATGCTATTTTTTCTCCTTTTTTCTCCCTTTTTCCCTTATTGTCTTTTATCTCCCTCTTCTTTCTTTCTTCCCCCTCTTTGTTCTTCTTCTTCCCTTTTCTTCCCTGTCACCTTTTCTTGAGCCGAGGGTCTAACGGAAACAACCTCTTTACCTCTCCAGGTAGGGGGTAAGGTATGCGTACACTACCCTCCCCAGACCCCACCTGCGAGATTATACTGAGTTTATTGTTGTTGTTGTTGTAGGCATCAAATAACCTATTTGACTTTCTAGAATATAAGCAAAGGAATTAGACGATAATACTAAAAGATAAAGAACATATATTAAGGGTTGCACTCTTGTTAAGTACTAATTAACCTATTAATTTTTCTTATAAAGAACTTGTTGGGTGTGCGAACACAGTCCCACATTGGTAGCTGAAAAGATTGGGAATCTACATATAAGGTGTAGGGATCTCTTAATGGTGTGAGGCCTTTTTGGGAAAACCGTGCGGGCTTGGCCCAAAGCGGACAATATCACACCATATTAAGAGTGTATTTGGGCTAGTTTAGCCCAACAACTAGTATCAGAGCCCAGGTTCGGCGGGACGAGTACGGAGATGGCAAAGTGATGGTGCGAGGCCGCACGCACACAAGCAGAAGCTAGTTGCGGGCTTCGGGTACCATAATACTCTAATAATGTGGGTGCCACACAGTAATCTCGAAAAATTGACTCGTGGATCGTGGTAGTGGGCCACGTGGAACTTAGTTCGAGGGGGAGATTGTTGGGTGTGCGAACAAAGTCCCACATTGGTAGCTGAAAAGATTGGGAGTCTACATATAAAGTGTAGGGATCTCTTAATGGTGTGAGGCCTTTTGGGAAAACCGTGCGGGCTTGGCCCAAAGCGGATAATATCACACTATATTAAGAGTGATTCGGCTAGTTTAGCCCAACAACTGGTATCAGAGTCCAGGTTCGGCGGGACGAGTATGGAGATGGCAAAGTGATGGTGCGGGGTCGCACGCACACAAGCAGAAGCTAGTTGCGGGCTTCGGGTGCCATAATACTTTAATAATATGGGTGGCACACAGTAATCTTGAAAATTGATTCGTGGATTGTGGTAGTGGGCCACGTGGAACTTAGTTCGAGGGGGAGATTGTTGGGTGTGCGAACAAAGTCCCACATCGGTAGCTGAAAAGATTGAGAGTCTACATATAAGGTATAGAGATCTCTTAATGGTGTGAGGCCTTTTGGGGAAACCGTGCGGGCTTGGCCCAAAAGTGAAAATATCACACCATATTAAGAGTGTATTTGGGCTAGTTTGGCCCAACAACTAGTATCAGAGCCCAGGTTCAGCGGGACGAGTATGAAGATGGCAAAGTGATGGTGCGGGGCCGCACGCACACAAGAAGAAACTAGTTGCGGGCTTCGGGTACCATAATACTTTAATAATGTGGGTGACACACAGTAATCTTGAAAATTGACTCGTGGATCGTGGTAGTGGGCCACGTGGAACTTAGTTCGAGGGGGAGATTGTTTGGTGTGCGAACAAAGTTCCATATTGGTATCTGAAAAGATTGGGAGTCTACATATAAGGTGTAGGGATCTCTTAATAGTGTGAGACCTTTTGGGGAAAAATCGTGCGGGCTTGGTCCAAAGCAGACAACATCACACCATATTAAGAGTGTATTTGGGCTAGTTTAGCCCAACGGAACTAAATATAGTCATCTTAGTTTCTAAGGGAACAATAGAAAATCTTTGCTGATTCAAGCTTGTACACCTAGTGTCTTCTATGGCTAAACTTAAAGAGTTTATTTTATGCTTTGAATTCAGCAAAGTTTCTTAAAATTTCAATGTCAAGATATACCAGAAATACAACAATATATGTTAAATATAGTACTAGCTAGCTGCATTTTCTAGATACAAAGGTTTGAATTGTTTATCTCTGCACTTGTCGAACCTCTGTTTCTAGAAAATACAGTACAATGCACACTTTGAATTCTGCTAATTTCCTCAATTTCATCACCCACTTCAACAATATACAACAATAGCCCCCCAACCAGAATAACATGATACGTGTAACTCTACGAGTTGCATTTTCTAGATGCACAGGTTTGACATTTGGTTGGAAGCAGCGGCGGAGCCACATGTATATGTATTCAAGGGGTGTCAACTTCTTCGTCAGAAAATTACATTGTATAAGTAAGTAATTCTTTTTTAAAATTGTATATATACTACATATTGGCACCTCTTGATTTCTTCATGAGTTTATTTCTTTTTATTTTGACTTCCCATTAGTGAAAATTCGAGCTCTGGCATTGGTTGAAAGGGAAGGTTAAGTTAGCGCAGTTAATTTATATGCACTAGTATTACAATTATTTGGACTTTACGACATGTTACATGGTTGATTTTCAAGTACTAGCTGACAATTACTTGTAATCATCTTTTAGCTTAACTAATAACATAACAAAATTTTACATTATTAGCATATAAAAAATTAAACCTGATGGAGATTAGGACGAATCCCCTTCCCCGTACAAGCAGGGGTGGATTTAGGGGGCGCAAGGATGTTCACCCGAACCCCCTTCGTCGAAAAATTACACTGTGTATATAAGGTAAAATTTTGTTTTTACCTCTATATATTATGTTTTGAATCCCCTTCACATAGCTTAAAAGCATGACTTAGCGGTCAAGGGGGTTCAAAACTATTATGAGATCATTGGTTTAATTCCCACTAGCTGCAATCTCTTTAAATTTTTTAACTTATTCCTTTTTTAAACCCCTTTAGCAGAAGTCATGCCTCCGCCACTGCATACCCGAAGGATAACTATGCATGTTGGCATTACTAGGCAATAGACATTACTAAAAGATTGTATACATGTATCTTTTTTAGATACTTGTCGAATATCATAAGCATAAACAATGTTAAAAACTTAATTCATGTGAAATGGAGGGACATGCATTTATTTGCGACAATGGAGTAAAATCATTTGACGCCACCAAGGAGGAAACACATATTTCCACACAATAACTTCCATTCCCCCATGTTTCCAGATCATGCACACGTGTGAACGTACATAGACAATTTAATTATGTGTCGAGAGACATCGTATGTACGAGATTAATTGTAGCGTATTTCTATACAGATTTTGATAAGATCTTGTCCCCTGGCACTTATTCACAGACTCCCTAACTACATCTACGTACATACTATAACATATCTGAATTCAACAACAAAGATATGATTTTTACTATAGGGAATCCTAAGAATAAGAAAGCAAACACACGAGGAAATCAAACTGCGGGTTCAACATCTAATTTTCAAAGGGATTTATGAGTTCGGATGAACCCCTTACGTCTTTAGCGTTGCACCTCTCCCACTTTGTATTATTCACGTTCTTATATTTATTGAGTAGAAATTAATTACTTAAACAGCAATACTTATACTGCTTAAAGAAGAAAAAGATCAAGTTATATTACGACTCTTTTACATATAGCAATTGTCGTTTGTCGTGAATGTGCCAGGAGAATTGAACCAGCTTGTCCGTGACATAATTAACAGTCTTAGTCTCAACAAATTATCAAACACTAAACATTTTTCCCTAGTATTTAAGTATTCTCAATTTGTGGACAATTCCATCGTCCAAAGCAAAATCTCCAATTAATTCCCGATTACAGTTAATGAGAGTTCAAAAAATCGATCAATGTTTCTTACACCTGCCATGCTTGCTTATTGACTTTGGCAACGTAAGTGGAGGTAGATGCAACCTATATTCAACGGGTTCAATTGGATTTAATATTTTCGATACGTAATACAAATACTTACGCGAAAAATTACTAAAGTTTCAATAAATTATAAATTATAATGTAATTTTTAAAATGCAATTTCTTCAATACAATCATCTCGAAATTAAACGTAACCTATCAAAATTTATATCTTACATCCCGCTATATGTAACTATAATTTGTGTATAGCCTCCAAACTTATCCAAGGCAAACTTGCACGTAGCTGGAGAACGGGACCCTTTCCATACAAATTAATTCTTGTCATAAACTGTTAAAGCAACTACTGTAATTCCAGAAGGGTCCCAATGAGTATAGACAAAACAATCGACAGAAGAAAAGTTAAAATGATGGTTAAATTTATTAATTGCATGTGTTAGCTATTCACCCTGTACATGTCAGGAATCTCTCAACAAGCACATAAAATTCATAAAAATAGTTGATGTTCAATATAGTACATTCTTGTTGTTATATTATTCAGCAGTTGCCGTTGTCTGTTCTTTTACTTTCATCTGTTTCCTTTTTTCCTTTTGAAGAAAGAGGACCCGAACTAAAGAGAGTCCAGAAACAAAGTGTTGTTTTTTTGGACTCAAAACACAACAATATGTAAAAGAAAGAACTGATTACTAATTTATATATAACGCATTTCTTCAATGCGCTATACTTTAACGGCACGTTTGTCCGTTAAGGTGTAGCGCATGGGTTACATGCATTATATGTAAACTTTAATGACCCACCAACAATTCATCTGAACTTTACTGACCTACCAAGGTATAGCGCATATAGCGCGTATAATGCATGCGCTATAGCCTCAATTATTGTACCCCTGGACTTGTTTTTTGCTTATTTAAGGAGTTTCAGAATTTTGGTAAAAAACCATTCAGGATCCTTTAGGTCTTCCGAAATATTTGTTTGCTTAACTTATTTTATATTTTGTTATTAGTTTGCGTTGTAACAAAACGAATAAAACACCTTTCCATTAATTTTTCATTTTCGAGCATTACGACATGTCTGGACGCAATGACGTACCAAGGTGTTACTGTGACAAATGTGTGATTTTGAAGCCATGTTGGTCAAATTGCAATCTGCGGCGCAGACGTTGGATGTGTAAACAAGTTGTAAGTTATTATTATTGAAAAAAATGTTTGTTAATAGTTTTTATATAACATGTTAATTAATAGTCTTTTGTTATCATCCCCATTGGCAGGACGGAAATCAATCTGGTTTTGAAGAATGGTATGATGAACCCATTAACCAGTAATACTACAAATCATGTTTGCTAAACATTTGAAATCTGACCGGTGAGTACGAACACCAGATCTTGAAACTGCAAGAACAACTTGCGGTAAGAGAAACTAAAAGAGGCAGAAGAAGAAAATAATCGGTTGGAAGAGAAATGAAGTGGTTGAAGCATAGAATAATGTGCGATAGTGACTAACAAACACATGGGTGCGTTTAGTGTAGGTTTTTTTTTTTTTTAAATTTTTATGTTATATGTGTCATGTATTATCTTTAATTGTTAACGAATTTAAATTTATGTTAACATGCACGTGTCGTGTCTTCTCCGAAACAAGAAATAGACGAGATCCACTACACGGCAACGTCTTAGATCCGGTGTTAGCTTGCTAAAATACGGAGAAGACAAAAAAATTTTGGGGACGGATGGGCTCCAATGGAGTTTTTTGGTTAAAAAATGGGAGGGGACCCTTTTTCAACTTCTGCTTCTGTCTGGTCAGGGAAGGAGACGGGATCGATATTTTATATAGGTATAGCGCATATATTGGATGTGCTATACCTACCTGTCTTTTCAACTTCTGGTATAGCACATCATGTATATGTGCTATCTATATATTTTGCCCGCCAATTTAAAATTCAAATATAGCGCTTTAACCATGCGCTATGCCTCAACGGACAAACGTGTCGTTAAGGTATAGCGCATTGAAGAAATGCGTTATATATAAATTGGTCATCAGTTCTTTTTTTCACCTATTTTTGTGTTTTGAGTAAAAAAAAAATACTACGTAATATTTTGGTTCCGGACTCAACCAAAGATGCCTATTAACTTCTTAATATGAGTAGTTCTACTTTTGCTAATGCTACGTCTCAGCTTTGTCTAAAGAAATATGGAAGAGTTTGTAGATGTACATAATCTGCTATCATAAGAGTGGTATAATACTTCCATTAATTATTCAACAAATTTTATCATGGTGGAAAGAGTGGGTGTCTAGATAATTCTCAATATAATTTTAATAATACATGAAAAAACATGGAAGTTGAAAGAAATATATAAGACTAGGAATACCAAAACTGAGCCATTTGGATCAAGGAGTCAGGCCAGATAACGCACTGAGAGTATTTAAGAAGAATTCCCCAACCAATTAACTTCTGACTTCCCCAAAAGAACTGAGCCATTTGGTTCAGTCCTTGTCCTACTTTTGATAATTATATGCTTTTGTTAAAAGAAGCAGCCAAAATTAAACATACTAAAATACGGGCGCAATGGGATGAAAGCAACAATAGAAAAAGCATACCTATGTATATACTTGCCCAAAAGAAAAAGCCCTACCTGTTCTGGTATTTAGCATTAAAAAGTACAAGTATGGTATTTAGCATTAAAAAGTACAAGTATTCTTACGGTTAATTTTCTGTCAATTATTATTAGAGAAGTACGCCCTTTTTTCGCTTTAGGTTAGAATCTAGTATAGCTTTAAATACTAGAGTTATTATATGGTATGGTTAATTTTGTGGGGTTTTAATGTGTGTACATAATTGGTGAATGGACAGAGTCTGTCAACACAGACATTTTGATTCAATGTGATTGTTGTTTACAAAGTAATTGAGCAGACATATATATGGGTTACTCGCAGGGACGGCCCGACGAATTTTGGAGCCTAAAACTAAATTTTATGAGAGGCCTTAACTTCTTTTTTATATTATTTATTTGAAGTCTATGTTTTAGCCTTTCTTATATACAAAGTTATTAATAATTTTCTTATAATCAATAACTCCTAATAAGTATTTCTCAATTGACAATATAACTAATCCATTTAATATTTCTTGTGCCATTGTTATTCTTAGGTAAGATTTTATTAATTTGAATTGTGTAAACTTCTTTCTGTTGAAGCAACGGTAACATGAGTTATTAACATTATTCTATAAGCAATTTAGGCATTTGGAAAAGAATTAACTCTTTTTATTTGATTAAGTGTATTAGTTAAATTGTTATCTTCTAATTGTACTATTTTTCTTAATAATTTTAATTCAGAAAATAAATCTAAACCATCAATATTGAATTGATTTTTACATTTTAAGGAACATTCACGATTAAGGCAATATTTTTTCAAATTTCCAACATCTAGTGATCTTAGTTTTACTGCTAAATAGAAAATCAAAAATATTTTCATATGCTTCGAATTGTCCAAATTTATTTTGAAGTAAAATACTAGCCTTGTCTATTATGTATAAAAGTAATCAACTCTAAAGGACTCTTTGAAAGATTTTGAGATTTCATTATCAATATTTGTATCAAATTGTTACTTCCTATATATCACACGTTTCTTACGAAATTCGGGTTTGATATTCATTTCAAGTGCAATTTTCTTGGTATAAAGAAATCAAACTTTTTTACTGTACAAAACTCTCTTTTAAACTTATACATAATCTATTAGGTGTAACAAAAAATGGGGCCCCTATAAATACGGGGCTTAAAGTGATTGCTTTATTTGCTTTATGGAAGGGCCGCCCTGGTTACTCGCCACCTGATTCTTACTCTTCCCATCCTCAGATTTTGACACCATTTTAGAACTGAAATCCCTATTGGGCAAAAATTACCACAAACTGCGATTCTTTGTAGATTCTTGACCAATGAGCTAGGCTACAATAACAACAACAATAATATACTCAATGAAATCTTACAAGTTGGTAATGCGTACGCTGTCTTATCCTTACTTTTGTGAAGATGCTCAAGAAAAGACTTACCAGACTATTTTTGAGTAGTCACATTGTTAGGTGAAGTGCATCTTTATGTTTCGTTTTTAATTCGTAATAAAGTATATGCAGCCTTCCTCGGACGTTGCCTCTCCGGAACATTCGACACCAATACTGTTCTTTTCCCAAAGTAAGTTGATGATCGAGGTCAAACTATGTAAAAGAGCAATTTCTGGCTTAATTAATTTGCCTACTTAAAATTACGACAAGTTCCAGTAGAAGAGAGGACGAGATTTTAACAAACGTGTGTTACCATACCAGCTGTAACAGCACATCATAACCTAAGCTTAAAGTACTTACTACTTCAGAACATGTTAGTAAGTACTGTTCAGTACAATATACGTATATATTTTATTTGTTAGTTTTTACGTAGTATAATTGTACAATTCCTACAAAATATCTACCCTCATTCGATACGATCCCTTAATTAAAGGAGAATTTATGTAAAATAGTACCGCACACATTAAGGTAGTGGAGTATTATTTAATGCGGCAGCATCAACAAGATTAAGGCGTAATACGACAACGGTTATACCAAGAAAACTAATCTCGAGTCTAGCACTAATTAACAGAACGGACAAAAGTGAATTAAAAAGGAAAAGAAAAAAGACAACGAAATTGACTTAACGTCCGTTTGTAAGGGGATTGACGGCAGTTTCTTTGCAAGGACTTGGCGGCAAACTACCCTTCCCAGATGCAACAAGCCGTTGTACGAAGCTTCCGATTCTTTGTCCGTTAGTCTCCGTCAATAACCGTTTACCGCCAAAAGGCAACGACTCAACTCCTCTTTCCTCTAACACCTCCTCCTCTCTCGGTCCCACTCCTCCACTTGTGTAGCCATTAGCCTGTGCATAAAACGCTACTCCGTTAACAACGCTGACACCCCTATAGCTAAATTTTTAAGTAATTACCCAAAATATTACTATAAACTTACTTAAAAGTATATCATAAGTAGGTCAATATCAATGTTAAGGAACGATTAATAACAATAATAAGATGATTATTTGAGCCGATTAAATATTGATGAGTTAAAAAAAAAAAAAACTCAAGAGTGTAATTTTACGCAGTTAATATTCATGTTTTGATTTTGCTAAAAATAAATTGTGACAGTTACCTGAATTCTCACGTAGTCATTTGGATTCCAGCAAAAGGCATTGCCGAGAATTTGGTCAACAGTTTCAGATACGCCGTCGACAAAGATACCGACGACGGAAGAGGGAGAGAAATAACCGTCGTTACGGAATTTCAAGTTAGACGAATGACTTAACGGACCGTTACCTAGAGAGAGAACCAAAAGGTCATCAACGCTTATCACGGAAGGAAAATCTCGTTTATTGTGCAAAACATGAGTGACGGCCGCGGCGGCGGGATTGTTCATGACGAGACCGCCGTCTACGGCGAAGCAAGAGGTTTTCTCGTCGACGGAATTTAACTGAAACGGTTTAAACATTGACGGATTAGCTGATGTGGCACGGCAAACTTTCCAGAGCTCGAAATCGAAGCTCTGAGACTCCGTCGCATCAGCTCGGGAGAAAACGAATGGAGCTGAGCTTTTGAGGTCAAAGCAAGGAACAAGTATAGGCTTACACGTGTCCCTTAACGTCAACATTTTCCCGTCCTCTCTTCTGAAAGCTTCCTTCAACACTTTATCCATACTCTTCCCTGAAAACCTCCTTTTCCGGGGGAAAACGCCGACGTTCTTCACCTTAAACAGCCGCGACTGGTTTACCGTTACGAATTTAACAGCATCCTTAGCTGTGAATAACGGACGACCATCACCTCCGTCAGCGACAAGCATTGCAGCGAAAATAGCACCTATACCGGTACCGGCGATAATGTCGAAGAAGTCCGAAATTCGAGCTTGAGAATCACCGGTTTTCACACGGATCTGATCTTCGAGATGAATCAAAGAGGCACCACAAACAATGCCGTTAGTTCCACCACCGTCAATGCTGAGAATACGCGTTTTCTTCCCTTCGTATTGGTACAGCCATTTCTGCTCTAGCTTGGAGAAAATCTCCATTGTCACCTTATCAAGCTCCATCACTTAATGGTTTCAATTTCAGATAAAGTAAATAACGGCAATATTAATTCAGTGAAAATCTAAAAACTTAATGTTGCAAGATAAAAGAGTGTGGATAACAACGAACAGTGGTACTTTGCCAGTCGTAGTTGGATTGTACCTATGCAGTGTAGTGATGGAGAATCCGTGAAATTGTACAGCAGAAAAAGCTCATGATTTCGTTTGGAGAAACATTTATGATCGCCAGTTGTTTTTATTGTAAATCTCTCTGTTATTTCACTTGAAATAGTCACAGTTTTTGTGCAGTGTGACTGAGAGTGGAAACAAAGAAGTGGTGCAGTAGTAGTAGAAGTAGGGAAACAGGACACTCCAACTAAAGTAAGTTGTACGTAGTATATATATCCACACACACGATTTTATTTTCATCTTAAAAGTATTTGGAATTGACCATAAATAATGACAACCAAAATAGTACTCCATCCGAGGTAGTTTTACTCGGCACAGAGTTTAAGAAAAAAAAGAAAAATTTTTGAAATTTGTGGTCTTAAAAGCTTAAGGGGTAAAGCTTTGTGGGGCCATGACTTTTGTGTGGTTATAAAAGCTTCTCATTAGGGGTAAAAGAGTAAAATGAGGAGTTTAAAGTTGAATTATTTCCAAATTTAAAAATGTGTCATTTATTTTGGAACAGACTAAAAAGGAAAGTACCTCATTTAATATGAAACGGAGGGAGTACCATTCATAAGATTTATTATACTAGTTGATTGCAAATTTCTTTTGACAACTAAATATCTGCAGTAGTTACTCACAAATGGGATCTGGGGAAGGTAAGATGTATGCAGCCTTACCTCTACCCCTACCCCTGGAGGGTCAGAGAGGTTGTTTCCAACAGACCATCGGCTAGAGAACGACTGAAAAAGAAAAGGTAATTGCAACAAGTAGGAATAACAACAAGATGAAATAAGTTTGAATCCAAGAATGCAATCAAACTCTATGTAGTAATGACAACCAAATATCTGCAAAATCGCTAATTAGATTATTTTTAATTTGGAAGAAAAACGCTCCTCATTGTGAATTTCAACATTTCCAGAGCTAACCTTTGTGTATACGGTCAAAATCGGGCTTGCCCTTTTTGTGCGACAGATCGAGGCTGGAACATGATAAGTCAAGGGTCGGCTTCGATTTATATCAAACTACGGTGCAGAGTTAGGTTGTCGAGCTCGAGACCCTGAGACCGATTAAGCTCGAGACCCTGAGATCGATTAAGATCGAGACCGATAAAGATTGAGATCGACCAAGATCGGGACCGAATAAGATGGAGATCGAGGGAAGCTTACTGGGTCGAATAACAAAAGACGAAATATCCGCAATCGGGCGAGGATCACGGCCCAAATCCCGGTACGTATCAAGAAGAGGTCGATTAATTAGCCAATCATGGAATTTTTTACTGTATTTAGAATTATACCGAGAGTAGGATTCCCCTACTATATAAAGGGGGTCTGATCATTTGTAAAAGAGACCATACTCACGTTACATAAAGCAATATAATGCCTTTTTCTTAAGCTCTCAATACTCTGTTCCTTTCTTCATATTCTCCATCAAAATACTTGTTTGATTTAAAGGCGGCCTAACTCGAGGTTCAAAGCTATACATTTCATTTGGTTTGCTTTATTTTTATTTAATTTCTATATCAATTTACGTTTTCTCTCAGTTTGTACCAAGTAAAATCACGTGTCCTTAAAACCACAATATAAATTCAATTATTATCCGTTTTTAGGATAAACACTTTGAGTTACGGCCTATTAACTTTGGTTAAAACTTTATATTTGTCTTAAAAAATTTATTGAATATGTATAAATTATTATTTTAAGATTCAGTAACTTAAAAGGACTAGAATTCCAAACTTATAAACTTCAAATCATGGCGATGCCTCTAAACATAGTTAGATGAAATTATTACAACTTCCATTTTCTGCTTGTAATAACTTGTGGACTTATTTTATTGTTGCAAAAATTAAGATATTCAATTTTCAAATGAACGGAGTAGAGTATAACACAATTTATAAATAGTTTTGTTTAGTTTACACATTTACTTACGAATTTTAGGAAACTTATTGAAAACTCTATAAAACTTGAGCTTGATTATATCGAAGTCGAATAAAGTAGGGGATTGCAACATTTTCTTTTTTCGTTTTGCTTTTGAATGGTATTAATGTTACTTCTTTTCTTCTTCTAATTTCTCGACATAACTTTCTTTTATTGTATATTTCCTATTATAAAACAATCGCAATCACGTGTTTCTGTTTCATAGGATACCGGGGAGAGACAGCCTTTATATATAATTTTATTCAGAAATCAGTACATTTTCATCTTTTATTGCAATCCTATTAAAAAGTACAAAAAACAAAACTCTCTGCATGGCTAGTTGTTTGGTAAACGGTCACTAAGATTATAATACTGGCATGTAAATATTTTATTGTTAGGATTCTTTGTTTACCTGGAAAATACGAGTAACAATTAAATTTGATTTGTGATTTTAAAGATACGTGATTTAGTTCAATACCAAATCAAGAAGAGCAACGTATAAATGAAAGAAATAAGTAAGACCAAATCAGTAGATAAGTCAGTCTCGACCTCGAGCCCAATGACCTCGAGATGGATTAAGAACGATAAAGCGAGAATAATAAAGCTAAATGGCAATTTTGATGAACAATGAGCGAAAAGTAGAGAGTATATTATTTGCCAATGATTGGATGATGTTTACAAATGATTGGGGTCCCCTTTATATAATAGGGGAGTCCTAAATAAGGTGCATTTCCATTTACAGTAAGGAATCTTATTGGGATAGCTGTCTAACCGCCTAGTACGGAATCGTACAATTCTATTCCGGGATTTGCGCCATGATTTTAGGGACGTGGCAGGAATCTCGGTCATTCTGTTACAAATCCATAACGGCATTATTTCGGGGCCGAGCATACTCGGCTTTGGTATCCATCGTACTTCAATCTTCGGTCATTGCACTCTGTCTCGAGCTCGAGTCTGGTCCATCGAGCTCGAACTCGACCTTACCTGAACTCGGGCCTAAGGCGACCCCTCGAGCCTGGGAGATCGGGCATACCTGAATTCGACCGTATACAGATAGTCCCCGTGTTTCTTAGAATAAGATGATAAGAAACGATTTGAACCTCGATCTTCCGGAGTCTCTGACGATGGCGTCATTCCCGTGACGTAGGCGCTCAAAGTGATCGAAATGTCCCGTCGGTTCACTTCCCCAAAACATTAAATACATGCCAGTAATGGTCGGCCACTAGCGCCGCCGAACCGCCGCCGTTTATCTATGAATACGGGGCTCCTTCTTGAATTAAAAACTTTACTTCTTCATCACTTTTTCTCTGATCACCTTTTCATCTTCATCTCTTTCTCTCATCATCCGCTTCCTCCGCTCCTTTAAGTGCCGAAAAACGCCAAGCTCCCAGAAAACAACACGCTCCGCCACCATCTGCATTTCTTAGCTCAAAACTATGGCCAAAACTTCCAAAACAATCCCCCAAAAGGAGAAGGCATCATCATCTTCTTCTTCCCAGCCGGCCAAACCAATGGTGCCACTGGCTCTTCACGAAATCACTCCCATCCTTGTGTGATTAAAAAAGATTTCAATATTGAAATCCCCCCGATATCCCAGGCCGATGCGAACATGTATCTCGATATATCAGTTCGATATCGAAGAATCACCTCAAGGCCATGAAGAAGGACTACGGCTGGGGAGACGAGGTCGTGGTACAGATCCCAAACCCCGAGGAAAGCATCACTACCCACGTGGAGGGGTTCTTAAGTGTTTACACTTACCCCTTCACATTGGGTCCCCTCGATCCGGTAGTAATCAACTTCTGCAAAAGGTACGAGGTTACCCTCGGCCAGATCCATCCCTCATTTTGGCTCATCGTAATTTTGCTGCTATTTCTCCAGCAAGGCCAAGGGATTGGAGTTTACCCTCAACCATCTCATTCGGCTGTATCGGCCTCAATTATTTCGAGGGCTCATCAAGCTGCAACGTCGATCGTTAAAGGCTTTCTTTGCTAGTAACGATGAAGACAAAGATCGAGGCTGGATGAGCCGGTTTATTAGAGTGAGGACCTCAGATGTAATCCCTAGGGAAAAAATACCATTCCCGGAGAGATGGAACTTTAATCGTAAGTGAAGTTATTTTCCAAATACCTACTCATATCCTGCTTTCGTGTTTCGTAATGCCTTTACTTTTTCTGCAGCTGTCGCTTCGACGCCCCACGCTATCCCTGACCTCGAGGACTTGGTCCGAAAGTTAGCTGTGACCTCCTCGTATGATGAGCGCAAATGGCGCGATTTATCGAGGGGCAAATGGGAGGCCAAACATCATGGTAATTTCTCTTCCCAGGTTTTGATACTTTTCTTTTATTAGTGATGTCATCTCATTCTGTTTATTTGTGCAGGCATCGGAGATGTCTCCGAAATGAGGCCACCCCCGCCTGGGGGAAAGTCTGAATCTCCGACTCCGAAATCGGGGAAAGACAACAAGAGAAAAAGGGCTTCGAAACCCGAAGATCTCCAAGATGAGGGGGCCCCTACTCGAAAGCCAAGGAGGAAACGTATCCATGTGGACTTGGATTCAGCCATCCAACATCTGGAAGATGAAGAGAACGAGGGCGAAGATTTGGCACTGGTGCCCCGAACTAGGAAATCAGTCGAGGCCGCCAAGTCCTCCTAACCCGAGACCTTGCCTCATGATGAAGGAACTCCGAAGAAAGATTTGGGAAAATCCCACGAGTCCGCCAAGATCGAGATCATTCCCCCTCCTTCAACAAGTACGCCGGTGGGGGCAAGTGCCGAGAGGGCCGAAGCTAATCAGAGCGCTGATAACTAGGAATTCTAGCCTATTTTATGCTCCTTTTTGCTTAGGATTTGGATTAAAAGTGTGCACAAGTATTCCCGAAAGCTAACTTATTGTGCTTGTTTGCAGTGTTTGGTCAAAAAGAGACAAGAAAGTCAAAACCAGCTCAAAAAGGAGTGAAACCTGCACAAGTCAAAGCTGAGTCAAAAGAGCGCTGACAGCGAAGAAACTGGTGTGGACGCGGAGGGTCCACCGCTGAGGCGGTCTTGTTTACGCTCTCGGTGGTAGCAAAGTTCAGAGAGTGATGTTATGGGCTTAACAAGTCACCGCTGCCCGCGGTGAAATTGCGCGGCAGCGGTAGCTTTAGCGCGGCCGCGGTTGAGTTACCGCCCTCAGCGGAAGTCAGAATCAGAGAGCCAGAAGTGGAGCTAAAAGTTGAAGACCGCGGTCCGCGCTTGATTTTGCGCGGCCGTGGTAATCATAGCGCTGCAGCGGTCCATTTTTCGCTGTCAGCGGAACCTCCCTAGGGGCATTTTTGTCCGAAAAATTTAGCTGTGTATAAATAGTTCTTTTTCAGATTTTTAGGTTATCTGTTGTTTGGTAGAGCACGTGAACAGCCGTTTTTAGCCCTTTTTGAGTAATTTTAGTATATCTTTAACAATGAATCTTAGATTTTAATCTTGTTTTTACTTTTTATGGGTTATATTTCAGCTAAATCTTTGATTTCCTCTTTGATTATGAGTAGCTAGACGCATTAGCTAGGGTTGTGGCTCAACCCTAATGTGGGTATTTAATGGGTCTTCTATTTTAGGGCTTAAATATTTATGGGTGAATGATATTTGACCCGATTTATACTTTAAATATTGAATTGGTGGTTGCAAACACTAATTTGTGCCTTTTTGACTTAGGCTCTTCTTGAGAAAGAGAGTCCAAGTTTAGGAAATTCAGGCTAACAAGGAATTGGGGCGCATTCAAAAGATTGATAGCCCCAATTAAAGGGTTAAACCTAAAGATAGTAATACTCGGCTTGAGCCAATTTTGCTTGCACTGTTTGAACACCCAATTGGGCTTGAGAAAGACAATTAGGGCAAAGTCACTCAAACTACCAAGAGGTACGGAGTGAGTAGTTACGTGCAATGGCTATATCATGATCCCAATTATAACAAATTTGCCCTAAGTTTTAGATCCCGTTAGACACTCACCTAGGAGTAAGTCACTTCCCTAGTGCCTTTCTACCAATTAAGTTAACCCCATACAAAAATATCATACTTAGCTTATTTTCCTGCGTCATTAGTATTAAAGTAGAACAGTAAACAAACAAAGAATGATTGGAAGTGCAATTAAGAACATCACACATTGCTAGATTAGATAGGAACCCAATTCCAAACCTTTCTTAACTCTATGTGGAAATCGATCCCGACCCCTCGGGTAAAAGCTGCATCGACTGCTCTTGACACTCTATAGTGGTATAGGGTTGGAACCGGTCACTTTTTGGCGCCGTTGCCGGGGAGCTAAACGGTTTTGGATATCTATCTAACTAGTTTTGTGTCTTGTTTTTCTTTCCTTCTGTTTTACTAATTTGTGTGAGTTAATCGATTTAGGTACAACATGGCAAACAATGATCCTATTAGAAATGTTCCGGGGGAGGAGGTTGATGATAATGGTGAAGATGAGTTGTCTCTAGTACCTCAAGGTCAAAGAATAGGCTGCCAGGCCAATGACAACATCCAGACCCTCCCTCGCCTCCTCCAAGATTCGCTCCTCGGGTGCTTCCAAATGAGGGCTACGCTAGTTCAATTATCCCACCCCAGATCCGGGCGGGCAATTTCCAAATTACAAATGTGAGGTTGACTTTATTGGAGCAGCGAGGGTACTTCACAGGCGCTCCCCATCAGAATGCATATAAACATCTTAAAGTCTTTGTAGATACCTGTTGGGGAAGCAAGCAGACTAATGTGTCGGAGGATGCATTAAGATTGAGATTGTTCCCTTTCTCACTTCGAGGGAAAGCTTTGGACTGGCTCAAAAGACTTCCCAACCATTCCATCCATACATGGGATGAGTTGGCAGACAAGTTTATAGCTAAGTTTTTCTCGCTGGGGCATATGACGACTTTGAGAGATGAGATCTTGGCCTTCAAACAGGAACCTAATGAACCACTTCATGAAATCTGGGAAAGGTATCAGACAATGGTGAAAGAATGTCCGAACAATGACATGACCGAAGCAATGATCCAACAAACTTTCTACCGTGGCATTAACATGACATTGTGTAGTGAACCAGCTAGCATGGGGAAATTTTATGAACACACCTTATGCTGAGGTGTGTGAGATTTTTGATGAGATGGCAGATACTTCCTCAGCTTGGCAAAGTCGAGCTAACGTGCCACAGGGTGATCCCGCAGTCATTCACCTGCACAAAGAGCTCCACGACCATGGCCAGGCAATAGCAGAGTTAACTACAACAATGAACCTGTTGGCAAAATCTCAATTGCAGCAAGTTCAAGCGCCGAGACAAGTAAATGCTATGGAAAGTGTCAACACGTTGGTCAACAAGAGGCGACAAAGAGGTCAACAAGGTCAAGGTAGTTCGGATCAATATGAACAAGGTAATGGTAGTTTCAACCAAGATGATGGGTATGATGAGCAAATTGAAGAAGTGCAGTACGTGAACAATTATCAAGGACAAAGGGGCAATGATCCTAACCAACAACAACAGTGGAGATCCCAAGGAAATTGGGGGAATCAAAACCCACAAGGAAATGGCAATTGGGGGAACAACAATCAGAATTGGGGCAACAAGAACAATCAGAACAACCAGGGCAACTGGAGTGGCAACAACAACAATTGGGGAGGAAACAACAACCAAGGGGGTTGGAACAATGGCAATCAAGGGAATCGGGTACAAGGCTTTCAAAGGCCTCCGATGTATCAACAACCAAACAACCGCCTCCGTTTCCATCCCAAGGTCCTAGCTCTTCAAACAATGAGATGGGGAGGATCGAGATGATGTTTGAACAAATGATGAAAAAGAACGCCGAATCTGATGCCCAGTTGGCATCCCACAACACTTCAATCCGAACTTGGAAGTTCAACTTGGCTAGATTTCGCAATCTTTGAATACTCGCCATAAGGGGGCTCTACCTAGTGATACGGTAGTAAACCCGAAGGGTGGGAACAATACCGAGAGCTACTTCAATGAGATTTGGGAGCTAGTATCAATTTGATGCCTTACTTCGTGTTCAAAACTTTGGGTATTGGTCAACCGAGAGCTACTTCAATGAGATTGCAAATGGCGGATAGAACTATGAAGAGGCCGCTTGGTATTATTGATGATGTTCTTGTCCGGGTGGACAAATTTATCTTGCATGCTATTTTTGTGATTCTTGACTGTGAAGTCGACTATGAGGTGCTTATAATTTTGGGAAGACCTTTCCTTGCAACAGGGAAGGCATTGGTTGATGTGGAAGCAGGGGAACTCACCTTTTGGGTGGGTGATGAAAAAGTGGTCTTCCATGTGTGCAAATCAATGAGGCAGCCGAATAGTACTGAAGTGTGCTCTTTTGTGGATCTTGTCACGGAGGTGATAGTTGATGATACTAGTGCCGTGATCAATGTGGAGGATCCTTTAGAAGCGGTATTGTTGAACCTTGATGTGAATGATGATGAAAGAAGGGTAGAGTGTGTCAATGCTTTGCACGGCATGGGCTCTTATTCTTATGAGCCCCGTAAGCTCTCTTTGGATCTTGAGAACAGAAAGACTCCGCCAACAAAACCCTCAATTGAGGAACCTCCCGTTTTGGAGTTAAAGCCTTTGCCCTCACACCTCAGGTATGAATTCTTGGGCCCTAGTTCAACCTTGCCTGTTATTCTTTCCTCTTATCTTACTAATATGTAGGTAGATGCCACATTGGCGGTGCTCCAAAGAAGGAAGAAGGCAATTAGATGGACTCTAACTGATATTCGGGGGATAAGCCCCGTCTTTTGCATGCACAAGATTATACTTGAAGATGATGCCAAGCCCTCCGTAGAACATCAAAGGAGGTTGAACGAGGCGATGCAAGAGGTTGTCAAAAAGGAGGTGATCAAGTGGCTTGATGCAGGGGTTGTGTACCCCGTCTCGGATAGTTCTTGGACTTCACCGGTGCAATATGTGCCGAAGAAGGGTGGTATGACTGTGGTTACCAATGAGCAAAATGAGTTGATTCCCACCAGGACTGTCACCGGATGGAGGGTGTGCATGGACTATCGAAAGCTGAATAAAGTGACCCGCAAGGATCATTTTCCATTTCCCTTTCTTGACCAAATGCTAGATAGACTTGCTGGGCATGCCTTCTACTATTTTCTGAATGGGTACTCAGGTTACAACCAGATTTTGATTGCTCCGGAAGATCAGGAGAAAACCACCTTCACATGCTCGTACGGGACCTTTGCATTTTCACGGATGTCATTCGGTTTGTGTAATGCACCGGCTACCTTCCAGTGGTGTATGATGGCTATATTTACCGACATGGTGGAGGATTTCTTGGAAGTGTTCATGGATGATTTCAGTGTTGTGGGTGACTCCTTTGATGAGTGTTTGAAGAATCTTGACAAAGTGTTGGCCCGGTGTGAAGAGACAAATCTTGTGCTCAACTGGGAAAAATGCCACTTCATGGTCGAGGAGGGCATTGTCCTCGACCATAAGATCTCAAAGAACGGAATAGAGGTGGACAAGGCTAAGATTGAAGTGATTTCAAAGCTCCCTCCTCCTACTTCTGTCAAGGGGGTTAGGAGTTTTCTTGGGCATGCTGGGTTCTACCGAAGATTCATCAAAGACTTTTCTAAGGTAGTTAATCCTTTGTGCAAACATTTGGAAAAGGATGCAAAGTTTGTGTTTAATGATGAGTGCATGAAAGCTTTTGAACTTCTCAAGTACAAATTGACAACCACTTCTATAATTACCGCACCCAATTGGAGCTTATCTTTTGAGCTCATGTGTGACGCAAGTGATGTTGCGGTAGGAGCGGTCTTGGGTCAAAGGATAAACAAGATGTTTCACCCGGTGTATTATGCAAGAAAAATAATGAATGATGCTCAAGTGAATTACACGGTGACGAAAAAAGAGTTGCTAGCAATTGTGTTTGCAATGGAGAAGTTTAGGCCTTAACACATGGGTGCCAAGGTGATAGTTCATACAAACCATGCAGCACTCCGCTACTTGATGACAAAGAAGGATTCTAAGGCTTGGTTGATGAGATGGGTTCTATTGCTTCAAGAGTTTGACCTTGAGATTGTTGATCGGAAAGGGACTGAAAACCAAGTGGCGGACCACTTGTCCCGCTTGGAGGTGGAGGGGAGGCCCATTGATGGCCTTGAAATTAATGATTCATTCCCTGATGAGCAACTCCTCTCCGTATCTATGAATAACATGCCTTGGTTTGTGGATGTTGCCAACTTTTTTGTGACCGGTATTGTTCCGTGTGAGCTCTCTTCTAACCAAAGGAAGAAGCTTAAACGGGATAGCTTGGACTACTAGTGGGATGAGCCTTACTTGTTCAAAATCTGTAATGATGGTGTAATTCGAAGATGTGTTCAGGAAGAGGAGCAAATGAATATTCTGGGTGCTTGTCATTCCTCTCCCTACGGTGGTCATCGTGGTGGGGTGAGGACAGCTTCAAAGGTGCTTAGTTGTGGTTTTTATTGGCCTACATTTTATAAGGATGCGGGTGAGCTTGTGAAGAGATGTGATGAGTGTCACAGAGCAGGTGGAATTTCAAAGAAGGATGAAATGCCTCTCACCACTATTCTTGAGGTTGACATATTTGATGTGTGGGGCATTGACTTCATGGGACCCTTTGTGAGTTCTTGTGGCAACACATACATTCTGGTGGCAGTTGATTATGTTTCAAAGTGGGTCGAGGCCGTGGCTTTACCCACAATGAGGCTCGGAGTGTGGTGGCTTTTCTCAAGAAGAATATCTTTACTTGGTTTGGCACTCCTAGAGCAATCATCAGTGATGGGGGTTCTCATTTCTGCAATAAGGCATTTGACACTTTGCTTGCAAAGTATGGTGTCAATCACAAAGTTTCTACCCCTTACCATCCTCAGGCTAGTGGGCAAGTTGAGGTCTCCAACAGGAAGATTAAGAGCATATTGTCAAAGACTGTTAATGCAAATAGGACTGACTGGTCAAAGAAACTAGATGATGCTTTGTGGGCGTACATGACTACTTACAAGACTCTGATTGGTATGTCTCCGGAACGGTTGGTGTTTGGGAAAGCATGCCATCTCCCGGTTGAGTTAGATCACAAGGCCATGTGGGCTTTGAGAAAGTTAAATCTTGAATGGGATGTTGCAGCAAATCTCCGGGTGGAGCAACTTAATGAGCTTGATGAGTTCCGGTTTCATGCCTATTTCAGCGCATCCTTGTATAAGGACAAGATGAAGTATTTACATGACAAGTATGCCCGTGGCAAGGAATTCAAGGAAGGTGACTTGGTTCTCTTATTCAACTCCCGAGTACGACTGTTTCCGGGAAAGCTCAAGTCAAAATGGAGTGGACCTTTGAGGTGGTGCTTGTGACTCCGTTTGGTGCTCTTGATTTGAAAAACAAAAATGGTGAAATCTTCAGAGTTAATGGGCACAGAGAGAAGCACTATCTTGGCAAGTTTGATGACAGCCACGTGGGGGCAATGATCCATCTCAAGTGATTGATGGTAACCTGCGTCGTGCCGCGACGTTAAATCAGGCGCTTCTTGGGAGGCAACCCATGTGTTTTTCTTCTTTTAATTTTCTTCGTAGTGTAGGATTGGTTTTTGAACTAACTGGTTGTGAGATGTATGTAGGAATGTTTGATACCGTGCAGGACAAAGCTGGTAAAATTTGGCACTCTCTGAAGTTGGACCACTGATAGCGCTCCATTTTTCGCGGGCAGCGGTGGCCTTATCGCGGAGGCGGAAATTGGTGGCGGACACGGGATTGAAAAGTCCAAAATGAGACTTCTCTTAAGTTTCTACTGCGTCCGCGGTGCATTCTTCGCGGTCACCGGTGCCCCACCGCGGCCGCGTACCATTTACCGCTCTCAGCGATAGTTCAAATCATGCAGACCTTCAGTTTGTCTCGAATGCGAACCGCGGTGATTTTTCGCGGCCGCGCCAGGAGAGTGGACGTGGGTCCCAGGGTGTTTCCTATAAATAGGAGATCAAGTGGCATTTTACCCTTTTCGATCTTTTGACTCAAGAAACATTTTCACTGTTCACTTTAGCCCTAATCTGCACAAACACAACTAAAGTTCATTTTTCACCTCTCATCTCACATCCGGTAATTTCACTCATTCATTGGTCTTTAATTTTGTACTTGTTCTTCTTTTAATGGATAGTTTTTACTTCTTCTTCTTCTTTTTCTTCTTCTTTTTTTTCTTAATTTTGACCTAGGGTTCATTAGTATTAATTAAATTAAGCTTAATATAGTTAGGATTTATTGATGAATACCTAGTGGGGTTGAAAATGTAGATGATGTTGCTAAAAGCATGAGCAATTTGAAACCCTAGGGTGACTCAGGCCGTTTTTGACTTCCGCGGTCAGCGGTGGTTAGGTTAAGAGAAGCATATAACATGGGTCTGTGATCGCGGTTGATTTTTTGCGGACAGCGGTGCAACCTCCGTGGGCGCGCTCAGTGGTAGTATAGACTCAGAGGGAGGGTAGTCTGATCCCCGCACCTCCGCGGCCACGATGCATTTTCCGCGGTCAGCGGTAATCATTCCGCGGCCGCACTTCATTTTCTGCTGTCAGCGGTCTGCAGCTTTTTCTGTAAATTGTTCTGCTGCTTTTCTTCACTACTTCTTCTAGCACCAGTACTAACACTCTTCCACTAATTATGTTTGAAGATAATGGTAAAATCTAGAGGTGGCGGTGAGAAACAGAAGGGGAAAGCAGAGTCCTCCCGGGGTAGGGGACGAGGACAAATTAAGTTAACCCCTGCAATATGGAAATCAATTGGGCAAATGAGGAAGAACATTCGAGCTGCCGATAGAGCTACTTCCTACTCAGCGGGGAGTGAGTATGTTCCCTCCCGGGAGGCCTCAGAGGGTGACTCGGTCCCCACACATGTACCAGACTTCCCGGGGAGATTGAGACTGACAGATGAGCCTACACCCCCAGCCTCTCCTACTTCTCCTGCTTCTTCCGAGTTGTCTGATGGCTCAGCGGAGAGTAATGAGTCCTCAGCTTCAGCCCCACCTACAGCTTCGTCACCTAGACAGGATCCCATAGATGTGGATGCTGAGGTACTGGATGACGGGAGAGGGGGGGATACCTAGACTGGAGGCTTGGAGAGGACAAGAAACCTGGAGGTGTGGGAATGGAGGTTTGTCAGTGAGCTGGCATATTACAAATTCAGGGAGTGGCAGCCTCAAAAGTCGCTCATACATGAGCGCCAGTTCATAGAGCGGGATCTTCTGCCTCACAACCCCAATGTGAAGCAGTACTTTACTGAAAGAGTGGGATGAGACTACTTCACCAGCAAGTTGCCGGATGCTAATGAGCACTTAGTCAAGGAATTCTATGCCAATGCCTCCCACATCAAAAAGGGCACAAAAGTGACTAAGGTTCCGAACCTGAAGGTCAAGTTTGATGGGAAGACGATCAATGATTACCTTGGATTCAATGATGAAGATGAGTCACTATACTTAGCGAAAGTGACTATGGATGAGGCAGCCCGCCTGTGGTTGGCGTCACTACTGGTTCTCCCGGATACTACTCCAGCATGGTTGACAGTGGGGGTTCCTATTTTGAGGAACACCCAGAACTTTAAGGTTAAGGGTTGGGAAACCTTTGTGTGCAGCAGACTAGACCCCACTACTCATGACAGTGACATGCCGGTTTCCCGGGCGATTGTAGTGGCGGCTATTATGGCGGGGTTCCCGATCAATGTCGGGAATATCATGTCTAGGGTGATCACCAGAGTGGTCAATGAGGGTGATAGATCTTACCCCTTTCCAAACTTCCTCATCATGTACTTTGAGGATCAGGAGGTAGAGAAAAGGGATTTTGATATCAAGGTGAAGCCCAAGAAACCCTTCTCATGGTACAGTCTTCAGGGTCCCGGCAACCCCAAATCCAAGGGATCCAAGGGCAAAGGTACTACTTCTACTGGCCAGTCTGAAGAGCCAGCAGTGGTAGTCACTACTTCACAGCCTCCCACTGCCATACCGGATCCTGCCTCCGGACCATCTGCTTCCATGCCGTCCTCAGTGCCCTCCTCCTCAGCATACCCATTGACTGCTCACAGGTTGAACCGAACACTCTCTAGCATCAACAACTGGATGCAGGCAGCAACTTCTAAGCTGTCTGTGCTATCTAGTTCAGTGGTAGCCCAGTCAGTTCCCGCACAGCCCCAGGTGCCAGCTTTAGTGGAGGAGACTCTCAAGGAGCTTCTGGACAACCAGAAGAAGCTCCTGGAAAACCAAAAGCTTATCATGGATGCTCTTGTAGTTCAAGGAAATTCAACTAAGGAGCTGAGCAAGCAGACAAAGAAGCTGAAAAGGACTCGGGCCTCAAAGGAGTCGGTGAAGCAATTGAGGGGAGAGGTGGAGAAGATGAAGGCAGCTGGCGACTTACCATTGGAGGTTCTATTGGAGGATCCAACTCCAGCAGCTCAGGCAGAGAAGGTTCAGGAGCAGGAGACTGAGGGTGAGCCTAGGAGGAGGAGAGTGATACACCAGAGTGATGTGATCACTGCCAACTCCGCACCACTAAAAAGTAGCGAGAGAGGGTCGTAATAGCTTTTACCCGATTTTGGGTCGGGATCGAATCCACAGAGAGCTAGGATTGGAGTCGAGTATTTATCTAGTTGAGGATTGCGTGTATGCTCTAAATTGATCTTCTATTCATTTTTGGATTTTCTTTATAATTCTATTTCTGTCAAACTACTAATTGAAAATGCAACTAGATTAAGCTAAGAGATGAATTGCTACAAGTGGTATCTAATAGTTTAAAGGGCACTAGGGTAGTGACCTTCACTTAGGTGGCTAATTGACGGGTAATTGCATCTAAGGCTCGATTGACATGATTGGGGAATATGTTATAACCATTACTCAACACTACCCACTCTACACCTCTCGGTAGAAAGAGTGGTTTTGCCCAATTGACTCTCTCGAGACCAATTGGGTATGCATATATGCCCGAGCAACTAGGGTTCAAGTCGGGTAATTACTCTCTCGGGGATTAACCCTTTAATTGGGACTATCAAATCTCTTGAGTCCATCCCAATTCCTTGTTGAGTCAATTTTAGAGACTTAGGCTCTCTTTCTCAAGAAGAGCCAAGTCAACTTAGCACAAACTAGTGTTTGCAACCACTAATTCATAAATTAAACCATAAAATTGACCCAAATAACAAACACCCATAATCAATCTAACCTTAAATCACAACACCATCAATTACTCACACTAGAGTTTAGCCACAACCCTAGCTAATGGGTTTAGCTACTCATGCTTGAAGATAAAATCAGAGAAATAGATGAAGAGAAAGACATAATATTAAATTACTAAAGTAAATATAATGATTCAATTGCTAAAACTACGTTAAAGTGCCCAAAATGGTTACAAAATAGCTTCTCACGAGCGCAGCTTATGTCTGATAATAACTGGTTGCCATAAAAATGGAAAAATGTTCTATTTATACTAAGCTGGAAAAACTGGACAAAAATACCCCTGCGGGGTCAGTGCGGGCCGCACAAAATGAACTGCGGCCGCACTAGGCTTTTGACTCTTCAAATTCACTTCTCTGAACTCAGGCTCCGCGGACCGCGCAGAATGGGCCGCGGATGCAGCTAGCGCGGTCCGCACAGAGTCGACCGCGGACCGCATAGGCTTGATAATAGGCTCTGGACATCTCTCTGAAGTTGGTTTCCGCGGACCGCGTAGAACTGTAGCGCGGCCGCAGAGTCTTCAGTGCGGACCGCACAATCTCCATAAACTAGTGCACTACTTTAACACTTGATTTGCCAGTTCTCTGAATCTCCCCAGTGCGGACCGCACAAAGTGAACTGCGGCCACACTAGGCTAGTTTGTCCTGAGTTCTCTTTGTCTTTGATACTTGTGCAGGTTTCACTCCTTGTTGAGCCGATACTTGACATCTCGTCACTTTGTTGATCAAACCTGCAATCAAGCACAATTTATGAGCCTTTTGGATCTATTTTGTAAGAATTTATAATCAAAGCGTAAGCAAGAAAGAGCATGAAACACGTCAAAATCCGTAGTTATCAACTCCCCCAAACTTAAGCTTTTGCTTGTCCTCAAGCAAACAAAATAAGACCTACCCCTTGAGGTAAAATCCAAGAATTTCAGCTATCCTAAAGTAACCCCAACTAGCCTCAATTGGGACTAACAATTGCCCTCAATACAAATGAATCATTAACAACATTTAACTTTTGAAAAACCATGGATCAAGTGCGACACAAGAGCATCAAGAGTTGACTCAACACATCAAAGAACTCTTTCAATTGCTTTGGTCATTGTGGAACCCAAACTCACACATCCTCAACTCTCCCTAAGCAAACCTCACTTTTAGAATAATGGCACACAATACGAGGTTATTGAGAATTCACTCATCTCTCTCAAGGAAAGGTCACAAGTCCAGCTCTAGGTACCATATGCTTGCCCCTTATTTAAGTATCCACTAATGTAAGCTTCATTCGCTCAAGATCATATAGGGCTTTCGTGGAGTCATTGTGAAGGCTTTTGGTTTAGGGTAGGTCACATTTTTGTTTAAGTGGGTTCCATCTTCCCTTAAGCACTTCTTTTGATTCATTTGGCACAATTCACTTGACTCTCTGAGTCATTTTACTTGTTTCTAAGGGGTTAGAGAGACACATTGTCACTCTTTCTTATGCATTTTAATCCTTTTCTCCTTTTTCACTTTCCACACCTTTCTTTCTTTTTTATTGCTTTTCTTGAATCCCTTTTCATTCTTTTTCACATTGAACTTTCTTTTTGTCTTTTTGCTTTTCTTTCTTTTTCATTGCCTTTCCTTTTCTTCACTTTTGTGCCTTTTTACCACTTTGTTGCAATCCTCGTCTCTCTCCCCAAACTTACACTTTCGCCATGTGCTAAAAGAAAGATTTGGGTGCCAAGAGAGGGTATCTTTTAGAACGGGTATAGGCTTGTATCATGGTTCTTGAAAGAAAAAAGGTCTAAGGCTCAAAAGGGTTAACTAGGGATCTTATCGTTGGTAGGTTATGAAATTGTTCAATCTATCATTTGAATCAAGGAGAGCCTATAATCACGTCTTAAGTCAAAATTCACTTAGGATTTCGCCTCAACAAACAATTAGGACAAGTTCTAGACCAATGGCTCGGGACTTGGATTCGCAATTCAATTACTCACCACACAAGCTAGGGGATTTCTAAAGACATAGAGTCAGGGGCCCACAACGACCGTAGATATGATTTGAGCACACAATGGTCCCGAAAAACCACTTGATGATTATCGGTCAACACAAGAGTCTTAAGGCCACGACTTTCACCATCCTAAACACAACAATGTGTTTTTGACTGTAAGATCAAAGGCAAATAAGCTAGGCCCAAGTGAAGCTTTGCTTGAGGTATCCTTAACTACAAACTACTAAAAAAAATAAAAACGGACTCAAACCCTTAAGAAGGTTTTCACGCCATCTAACATTGGGAAGAGCCACCCGGTTCACACAACACTCCACCTTTGGAAAGAACCGTGGCATTAAGAAAACCAAAGGCTTATTGCAAATTTCAAAAATAAGAAGCTACAAATCACAAATAAGAAGCTAAAAATGATTTTTTTTGCGGAAAATAGAATAAATATATACAAGAGGGGATTTGAATATACAATAGACGAGATGAATATATACAACGAAATGTAACTTTATATACAGACCAAAGGAAAGATAAAAAGTGCGATAAAAGTAGCTAAATATAAAATTATATACAGACCAAATGAAAATCACGAAAGCATAAAATGTATCAATATATACAGTCATCCAAAAATGAAGGGCGCACCCCCTCGAATAAAAGCTGGCATTGTCCCGAATGCCAACTAGTCCAAATAAGCACCAAAAAGATAGAAAAAGGATATAGAGGGCTCCCTAAGCCGTGTCTGTCTGCATAGGATCATGGGTGGTCCCTGGGTCCTCTGTGTGCTCGGGGACCTCAGACTGGTCCCCAGTGGTCTGCTCCTCAGCTGCTGGGACCTGGGCCTGGACCTGGACAAGCTCTGGATCTGGTACATCCTGTGGCTGACTGGAGGAAGCCTCCGGTGGGTCCAACAACTGGATGATGGCATCATCTGCTCTAGGGATCGTCCTCCTCCTCTTCGGAGGCCTCTGGGTCTGCTCCGGCTGTGGATGAGCTACTGGGACTGGATCAAGCAAAAGGTCCAAAAGCAGCTGGTCTGCCTTCAGTCTATCAACATCTGCCCGCAGCTCCTTCACGGACTCCTTGGAGGCCCGTGTCTTCCGTAGCTTCCTATGCTCCTTAGCAAGCTCCTTGAGAGCCTTGCTATGTGAATTCACTGCCTTTGTCAATGCATCCTGAGTATCGAGGATTTTTTTTCTGGTTCTCAAGAATTTCCTTCAAAGCATCCTCTATTGATTGTGGGACCTGTGGGGCTGGGGGAGCTGACTGAGCTGCTACAGTAGCAGAAAATGTGGACAACTTAGATGACGCTGTGGACATCCAGTTGTTGATACTAGCAAGGGCCTGGCTCAGTCAGTGGGCAGTGATGGGATGGGCCTGGCTAGATGGAATCTCCGGGCCTGCTAATATGGAAGGGCCAGGAGGAATGGCTGAAGATGTAGAAGGTCCGGGAGGCATATCAGCAGCAATAGAAGTAGTCTCAGCAGGGACCTCTACCACAACTGGCTCTTCAGACTGGCCAGTTGGAGCAGAAGTAGGGGCTTTGTAGTTCTTGTCCTTGGGGTTGTCATTACCCTTCAAACTGTACCAGGAGAACGGGGTTGTCGCCTTGACCTTGACGTCATAGGGCTTCTTGTCCACCTTCAGGTCCCGAAAATACATGGTGAGAGTGCTAGGAAAGGGGTAGTTCCGGTCATGCTCCACTCCCACTAACGAGATAATACGGGACATCACATTCCCTATATTTATGGGGTATTCCGCCATAATTGAAGCAACCAACACAACCCGGTGGAGAGGAAGGGTCTGATCATGTGTAGTAGGGTCCAACCGGCTGCAAACAAAGGTCTCCCAGCCCCTAGCCTCAAAGTTCAGGGTCCTCCTCAATATCTTTACCCCAGCAGTCAACCAATCAGGAACGGTACCTGGGATTGCTAGGTACTGAGCTAACCATGGACGGACCTCCTCGCCCATCTCCAACATCGCCATATACAGAGTCTCATCCTCCTCATTGGAGCCCTTTTTGATGTGGGCTACATTGCAGTAGAATTCCTTGATGTGTTCATTAGCATCTACACAGTCATCTAAGAAGTACTCCTAACCCACTCTAGTTCTGAACTGTCTCTGCACGTCAGGGTTGTGGGGTAACAAATCTCTGTCAATGTAACTCCGCTCCGGTATCAACTTTCTCACCGGCCACCACTCCCTAAACTTGTGGTACTCTACCTCACTCACGAACCTATCTATATAAACCTCAAGCTTTCTAGTTCGGGCAATGCCTCCCACCTCAGGCTCACCACCCTCAGCTATCTCCTCATCCTCTTGTACTTCCTCCTCACCTCCATCTGTACCCTCCCCGGATAATGAAGCTATGGGAGAGATGGTGTAATCACCACTGCCGGCTGCTGAGCCCTCAGACGACTCAGTGGGAACATGCTCTGGTGCTTGGGCAGTGCTTGGTGGTGGAGGGGTATCTCTTAGCCTAAACCTCTCCGGCCAATCTTCATCATACTCTGGCATGGAGTCTGAAGAAATATCCCGTGGCGGTTGGTACTCACTCCCCCGAGGAATGGGAAGCAGCTCTGTCTGCAGCTTTAATTAGCTTTCTGGTCTTTTTTATGTTCTCCCGAGCTTGGGGAGTGAGTTTCACCATCTTCTTCTTTCCTCCTCGGGAGGGTTCTCCTTTTCCCGGTTGTTTTGAGCCTTTTTTCACCATTGTCTGCAAACATCATTCAATGTATTTTTTAGTATCAATCAAGGCAGTTCAAGTTATTGTAGCAGAATAAATTGCAAAGCAGGAACACAGTGTTGCAGACAGTAGCAGGAATTGCCCTGTGCGGATCGCACAAAATGATAGTGCGGCCGCACTGAGGCCATCGCGAACCACACAAGAATGACCACGGTCCGCATAGGTATAGGGTCCCAAAAATAAGGTCTCTAAATCTCACTAGTGCGGTCCACACAAAACCAACCGCGGACGAACTGGGCCAGTGCGGACCGCACAAAATGTAGTGCGGCCGCACTGGGCAAAGGTCACTTGGACACAAGATGGCACCGCGAACCGCACAGAAATGACCGCGGTCCGTGGTACGTGCCCAGACATGGCACTGAGTTCGGGTTCATCAGATTTTGCTATTAAGTTCAAATTTTACCTAATTAGGGTCCCTGCTCAATTACCCAGTCTATTATACTCACCAAGTCCACAAAAATTGCCATTTAAACTAACCTAATCTAACAATTAGAGAAATATGGGGAGAATAAGAACTACAAGTTAAGGAATATGCAAATAAAATGAAATTACACAATTAAATAAAGATGAATTGAGTGAAATGTTACCAGATAATGAGATGAAGTGCAATTAATCAATGTTAAGGAAGAGTTACGATGAAAATGGTCAAGTGAACAGTGAAAGGGGGCTCTGAGAGTTTAGGGTTCGAAAAGGGTAAAAGAAGGCCCTTGGGGTCTATTTATAGAGAAACCCCTGGGGCCCATTCTCACCTACCAGTGCGGCCGCACAAAATGGACCGCGATCCGCACTGGTCACTTTTGTTCAATTCCCACTAAGTAACCCACCACGGTCCGCAAAAAATGGACCGCGACCGCAGTGGTCCACCGCGGATCGCACCAAATCAACCGCGGCCGCGGTGGCAAACTTCAGAGAGCAATTTTGTTACCCTTTTCTAGCAGGGACCGCACAAAGTGTTGTGCGGCCGCACTGGAAACTTTAGAGACTGTGCAATTTCTTCAATTATGTCTTGCACTGTATCAACTCAATCCTGCAACATCTCACAACCAGTTAGCCCAAAAATCAATCCTATACTACAAAGAAAATCAAAGAAAACAAAAAGAAAAACACATGGGTTGCCTCCCAAGAAGCCCCTGATTTACCGTCGCAGCACGACGCGAGTTACCATCACATCATTTGAAATGAACAACAGCCACCACATGGCCATCATCAAACATCCCAAGATAATGCTTGACACGGTGCCCATTCACTCTAAAGACTTCACCAATTTTGTTCCTCAAATCTAGAGCACCAAACGGGGTCACACACACAACTTCAAATGGTCCACTCCACTTTGATTTCAGCTTTCCCGGAAACAACCTTAGACGAGAGTTGAATAAGAGCACCAAATCACCAACTTTGAACTCCTTTCCACGAGCATATTTATCATGAAGGTACTTCATCTTTTCCTTATACAAGGACGAACTAGAGTATGCATGGAACCGGAATTCATCAAGTTCATTGAGTTGTACAACACGAAGATTAGCCGCAACATCCCACTCAAGATTAAGCTTCCTCAAGGCCCACATGGCCTTATGCTCCAACTCCACTGGTAGATGACATGCTTTCCCAAACACCAACCGGTACGGTGACATACCAATTGGGGTCTTGTAAGCGGTCCGGTAAGCCCATAGAGCATCATCTAACTTTTTAGACCAATCGGTCCTATTGGCATTAACAGTTTTGGACAAAATGCTCTTGATCTCCCTGTTAGACACTTCAACCTGGCCACTTGCTTGAGGATGATAAGGTGTAGAGACTTTGTGGTTGACACCATACTTGGATAGCAGGGTATCAAAAGCTCTATTATAAAAATGCGATCCTCCATCACTAATGATTGCCCAGGTGTACCAAACCTTGTGAAAATGCTCTTCTTTAGAAATGCTACCACACTCCTAGCTTCATTGTTGGGCAAGGCCACGGCCTCAACCCATTTTGACACATAATCAACCGCTACAAGAATGTAGGTGTTCCCACACGAGCTAACAAAAGGGCCCATAAAATCGATACCCCAAACATCGAAAATATCTACCTCAAGAATTGTGTTTAGAGGCATCTCATCTTTCTTGGAAATCCCGCCCGCTCGTTGACATTGATCACATCTTCTCACTAAATCACTTGCATCTTTGAACAAGGTTGGCCAATAAAAACCACAACTCAAAACTTTCGAAGCCGTTCTCACCCCTCCATGATGGCCACCATAGGGGGATGAATGACAAGCCTCCAAAATACTCAATTGCTCTCCCTCCGGGACACACCTTCGAATCACACCATCCGTNGAGTTTGAAGAAATGTCCCTTGACGGTTGGTACTCACTCCCCGAGGAATGGGAAGCAGCTCTGTCTGCAGCTTTAATTAGCTTTTTGGTCTTTTTTATGTTCTCCCGAGCTTGGGGAAGGAGTTTTACCATCTTCTTCTTCCCTCCCCAGGAGGGTTCTCCTTTTCCGGGTTGTTTTGAGCCTTTTCTCACCATTGTCTACAAACACAATTCAAATAACTTGTTAGTATCAATGGGTTCACATAAAGCAGTGTTGCAGACAAATGAAAATGTTGCAGGATTTGCCTAGTACGGACCACACAAAATGGTAGTGCGGCCACACTGAGGCCACCACGGACCGCACAAGAATGACCGCGGTCTGCACAAGTATAGGGTTCAAAAAATAAGTCCTCTGAATCTCACCAGTGCGGACCGCACAAAACCAACCGCGACCATACTGGGCCAGTGCGGACCGCACAAAATGTAGTGTGGTCGCACTGGGCAAAGGTCAACTGGACACAAGATGGCACCGCGGACCGCAAAGAAATGACCGCGGTCCATGCTACGTGCCCAGACATGGCACTGAGTTAGGGTTTATCAGATTTTGCTTTTAAGTTCAACTTTCACCTAATTAGGGTTCCTACTCAATTACCCAGTCCATTATACTCACCAAGTTCACAAAAATTACCATTTAAACTAACCTAATCTAACAATCAGAGAAATATGGGAAGAAGAAAAAATACAAGTTAAGAGATATGAAAATAAAATGAAATTACACAATGAAACAAAGAAGAATTGAGTGAAATGTTACTAGATATTGAGATGAAGTGCAGTTAATCAATGCTAATCAAGAATTACAGTCAAGGAAGAAGGTGAATAGTAACACTATGCTCTGAGATTCAAGTTTGCAAAAAGGGTAAAAGAGGCCCTCGGGGTCTATTTATAGAGAAACCCCTGGGGCCCATTCTCACCTACCAGTGCGGCCGCACAAAATGGACCGCGGTCCGCACTGGTCACTTTTGTTCAATTCTAACTCAGTAACCCACCACGGTCCGTACAAAATGGACCGTGACCGCGGTGGTCTATCGCGGACCGCACCAAATCAACCGCGGCCGCGGTGGAAAACTTTAGCGAGCAATTTTTGTCACCCTTCAGCAGTGCGGACCGCACAAAGTGTAGTGCGGCCGCACTGGAAACTTCAGAGACTGAATATTTTTGCAATTATGTCCTGCACTGCATCAACTCAATCCTGCAACATCTCACAACCAGTTAGCCCAAAAATCAATCCTATACTACAAAGAAAATCAAAGAAAACAAAAAGAAAAACACATGGGTTGCCTCCCAAGAAGCGCTTGATTTAACGTCGCGGCACGACGCGGGTTACCATCACATCATTTGAAATGAACAACAGCCACCGCATGGCTATCATCAAACTTCCCAAGATAATGCTTGACCCGGTTCCCATTCACTCTAAAAACTTCACCACTTTTGTTCTTCAAATCAAGAGCACCAAAGGGGGTCACACACACAACTTCAAACGGTCCACTCCATTTTGATTTAAGCTTTCCCGGAAACAGACGTAACCGGGAATTGAACAAGAGAACCAAATCACCAACTTTGAACTCCTTTCCACGAGCATATTTATCAAGAAGGTACTTCATCTTGTCCTTATACATGGACGAACTAGAGTAGGCATGGAACCGGAATTCATCAAGCTCATTTAGTTGTTCAACACGAAGATTGGCCGCAACATCCCACTCAAGATTCAACTTCTTCAAGGCCCACATGGCCTTATGCTCCAACTCCACAGGTAGATGACATGATTTCCCAAATACCAACCGGCACGGCGACATACCGATTGGGTCTTGTAAGCGATCCGGTAAGCCCATAGAGCATCATCTAACTTTTTAGACCAATCGGTCCTATTGGCATTGACGGTCTTGGATAAAATGCTCCCTGTTAGACACTTCCACCTGGCCACTTGCTTGAGGATGATAAGGCGTAGACACTTTGTGGTTGACACCATACTTGAAAAGCAAGGCATCAAAAGCTCTATTACAAAAATGTGATCCTCCATCACTAATAATTGCCCGAGGTGTACCAAACCTTGTGAAAATACTCTTCTTCAGAAATGCCACCACACTCCTAGCTTCATTGTTGGGCAAGGCCACGGCCTCGACCCATTTTGAGACATAATAAACCGCCACAAGAATGTAGGTGTTTCAACACGAGCTTACAAAAGGGCCCATAAAATCGATACCCCATACATCAAAGACATCAACTTCAAGAATGGTGTTTAGAGGCATCTCATCTTTCTTGGAAATCTCGCCCGCTCGTTGACATTGATCACATCTTTTTACTAGATCACTTGCATCTTTGAACAAGATTGGCCAATAAAAACCACAACTCAGAACTTTCGAAGCCGTCCTCGCCCCTCCATGATGGCCACCATAGGGGGAGGAACGACAAGCCTCTAAAATGCTAAATTGCTCCTCCTCAAGTACACACCTCCAGATGACTCCGTCGGTGCAAATCTTGAACAAGTATGGCTCATCCCAATAGAAGTCCAAACTATCCCGTTTGCGCTTCTTCCTTTGGTTAGAAGAGAGCTCACACGGGATGATTCCAGTCACAAGGAAATTGGCAATGTCCGCAAACCATGGCATATCACACATCGACACAGAAAGTAGTTGCTCATTGGGGAATGTATCATTGATCTCTAGGCCATCACACGGCCTTCCTTCCTCCTCCAAGCGGGACAAATGATCCGCAACTTGGTTCTCACTACCTTTCGGTCCCCTATTTTCAAATCAAACTCTTGAAGAAGTAATACCCATCTCATCAACCTTGCCTTGGAGTCTTTCTTGGTCATCAAATACCTAAGGGCGGTATGGTCGGTGTGCACTATGACTTTGGCTCCCATAAGATATGGCCGAAATTTTTCCATGGCGAACACAATAGCCAAAAATTCCTTCTCCGTCACCGTGTAGTTCTGTTGAGCTTCATTCATCGTCTTGCTTGCATAGTACACGGGATGAAACATTTTGTTCACTCTTTGACCTAACACTGCCCCAACTGCAACGTCACTTGCATCGCACATGAGCTCGAAAGGCAAGCTCCAATTGGGTGCGGTAATGATCGGGGTGGTGGTCAACTTATGCTTTAGAAGTTCAAAAGCCTCCATACATTTCTCATCAAACACAAACTTAGCATCTTTCTCTAGCAACTTGCAAAGAGGATTCACTACCTTCGAAAAATCCTTGATAAATCACCGGTAGAACCCTGCATGCCCAAGAAAACTCCTCACCCCTTTGACAGAAGTGGGGGGAGGGAGCCTTGAAATCACCTCAATCTTGGCTTTGTCTACTTCAATCCCATGCTTAGAAATTTTGTGACCCAACACTATACCCTCTTCAACCATGAAGTGGCATTTTTCCCAATTAAGAACGAGATTTGTGTCTTCACATCGAGCCAAGACTCTATCCAATTTTCCGAAACACTCTTCAAATGAATAACGAACCTCACTAAAATCATCCGTAAAGACCTCCAAAATGTCTTCCACCATGTCGGTGAAAATAGCCATCATGCATCGTTGGAAGGTCGCCGGAGCATTGCACAACCCGAACGGCATCCGGGAGAAAGCAAATGTACCATATGGGCAGGTGAATGTGGTCTTCTCTTGGTCCTCCGGAGCAATTAAGATTTGATTATAACCTGAATATCCATCCAAAAAGCAATAGAAGGCTCGCCCCGAAAGGCGATCAAGCATTTGGTCAAGGAATGGCAAAGGGAAATGATCCTTGCGGGTCACCTTGTTTAGCTTCCGGTAGTCCATGCATACCCGCCATCCGGTAACCGTCCGAGTGGGAATAAGTTCATTGTTGTAATTTGTCACCACAGTCATCCCACCTTTCTTCGGCACACATTGCACCGGAGAAGTCCATGAGCTATCGGAGATAGGATACACCACACCTGCATTTAGCCACTTGATCACTTCTTTCTTCACCACTTCTTGCATTGCCTCATTGAGCCTCCTTTGATGTTCCAAGTAGGGCCTTGCATCATCCTCCAAAATAATCTTGTGCATGCAAAATGCGGGGCTTATTCCCTGAATATCCGCCAGAGTCCATCCAATTGCCCTTTTTCGCCTTTGAAGCACCGCCAAAGTGGCCTCAACCTGCATGTTAGTAAGGCAAGAAGAAAGAATAACTGGTAAAGTTGAATTAGAGCCCAAGAATTCATACCTGAGGTGTGGAGGAAGTGGCTTCAACTCCAACACCGGTGGCTCCTCAATTGATGGTTTGGTTGGCGGAGTTTTCCGATTTTCAAGATCCAAAGTACAAGTTTCTTGGCTCATAGGAATAAGAGCCCATCCCATGTAAGGCATTGACACACTCCACTCTGCTTGCATCATCATTAACATCAAGATTTAATAGCACGGCCTCAAGGGGATCCTCCACGTTAATCATAGCACTTGTGTCATCCACGATCACAACTGTGACAATGTCCACAAATGAGCACACCTCGGTGCTATTTGGTTGCTTCATGGATTTGCAAACATGGAAGATGACCTTCTCATCACCCACTCTGAAAGTTAGTTCACCCGCTTCAACAGCAACCAATGCCTTCCCCGTTGCAAGGAAAGGTCTACCTAGAATAATTGATACCTCATAGTCCACCTCACAATCCAAAATCACAAAGTCCGCCAGCAGGATAAATTTGTCCACCCGGACAAGCACATCATCAACTATTCCCAAAGGTCGCTTCATTGATCTATCTGCCATCTGTAATCTCATGGAAGTTGGCCTTGGTGGCCCAATACCCAGGGTCTTGAAAACTGAGAAGGTCATTAAATTGATGCTTGCCCCAAGATCACATAAAGCTTTGGCAAAGTCTGCACTACCAATAGTGCAGGGGATAGTAAAAGCACCAGGATCCTCTAATTTCGGGGCCATTGAATGTACTATGGCACTAACTTGGTGGGTCATCTTGAGGCATGCACATCACTGCCTCTCCCACTTCTTGTTGTAACCGCCATCACATGATTGTTCCCACCCTATGAATTCACTACCGTATCACTTGGTAGAGCACCCTTAGGGCGAGTATTCAGCGAGTGCGAGATTTGGCCTAATTGCACCTCCAAATTTTGGATAGAGGTATTGTGGGAAGCCAATTGAGCATCGGAATCTTGGTTCTTCTTCACCATCTGTTCGAACATCATTTCAATTCTACCCATATCATTACCCGAAGAACTAGGACTTTGAGAAGGGAAAGGGGGTGGATTGTTCGGTTGTTGGTACATTGGGGGCCTTTGAAAGCCTTGCCCCCGATTGCCTTGGTTTCCATTGTTGTTCCACCCGCCTTGACCATTGTTGTTCCAATTGTTGTTATTACCATTCCAATGCCCTTGATTGCCTTGATTGTTGTTCCCCCAATTACCGCCTTGGTTGTTATTATTCCAATTACCACCACCTTGGTGTTGATTGCCCCAATTTCCTTGGGGTCGCCATTGTTGGTTTGAAGAGTTGCCTCTATTGCCTTGATAGTTGTTAACATATTGTACCTCTTCATTTTGCTCATCATAGCCATCATTCTGAAACCCATCACACTCATCATCAAATTGCTCGGAATTCCCTTGGTTTTGTTGCCTTCTTTGCCTTCTCTTGTTGGTAAGCATACTAACACCTTCCATAGCATTAACTTGGCGAGGGTTTTGAACTTGTTGCAACTGTGCCTTAGCCATTTGGTTCATAGTAGTTGTCAACTCCGCTATGGCCTTTCCATGGTCATGTAGTTCCTTATGCAAATGAATAACCGTAGGGTCACCTTGAGGAACATTGGCCCTACTTTGCCATGCGGAGGATGTATGCGCCATCTCATCAAGAATCTTACAAGCTTCGTCATAAGTCAACTTCATGAAATTACCCCCAGCCAATTGATTGACTATGCATTGATTTGTAGTATTGATGCCCCGATAGAAGGTTTGTTGAATTATCGCCTCGGTCATATCGTTGTTTGGCCATTCTTTCACCATTGTTCTAAACCGCTCCCAAATCTCATGCAAAGGTTCCGTGGGTTCTTGCTTGAAATCCAATATCTCATCTCGAAGTGCCGCCATGTGCCCGGGTGAGAAAAATTTAGCAATAAATTTATTTGCCAACTCATCCCAAGTTGTGATGGAATGGTTGGGGAGTCTCTCTAGCCAATTCAGTGCCTTTTCCCCGAAGTGAGAACGGGAAAAGTCTCAACCTAAGAGCATCTTCTGACACATTCGTCTGCTTGCTACCCCAACATGTATCCACGAATCCTTTTAGATGTTTGTAGGCATTTTGATCCCCAGCGCCCGTGAAATACCAACGCTGCTCAAGTAAGGTCAACATCACATTAGTTATCTGAAAATTGCCCGCCCGGATTCTGGGTGGGACAATAGCACTTGCATATCCTTGGTTCGGTAGCACCCGAGGAACCGCTCTTGGAGGTGGCGGAGGAGGGTCTGGAACATTGTCATTAGCATTGGCCTGGCGGCCTCGTCGTGGTCCGGGAGGTATAAGAGGTACCTCATCCTCTCCAATTTCATCTACCTCCTCCCCCGCAAGCACATTTTCAAGAGGGTCATTAGCATTTAAAGCCAATTGGTACCTATAGTAATCACACACACAAATTAGTAACAAAGAAGGAAAGAAGAACAACACAAAAAACTAACTAAATAGATAGCCAAAACCGTTAGCTCCCCAGCAACGGTGCCAAAAAGTTGATCACTGCCAACTCCGCACCACTAAAAAGTAGCGAGAGAGGGTCGCAATAGCTTTTACCCAATTTTGGGTTGGGATCGAATCCACAGAGAGCTAGGATTGGAGTCGAGTATCTATTTAGCTTAGGATTGCGTGTGTGCTCTTAATTGGTCTTCTATTTATTTTTGGGTTTTTCTTTATATTCTACTATTATCAACTACTAATTATAAATGCAGCTATATTAAGCTAAGAGTAAATTGCTACAAGTTGTATCTAATGGTTTAAAAGGCACTAGGGTAGTGACTTTTACCTAGGTGGCTAATTAACAGGTAATTGCATCTAAGGCACGATTGACATGATTGGGGAAGTATGTTATAACCGTTGCTCAATACTACCCACTCTACACCTCTCGGTAGAAAGAGTGGTTTTGCCCAATTGACTCTCTCGAGACCAATTGGTGCATATTTGCCCGAGCAACTAGGGTTCAAGTCAGGTAATTACTCTCTCGAGGTTTAACCTTTTAATTGGGACTATCAAATCTCTTGAGTCCATCCCAATTCCTTGTTGAGTCAATTTTGGAGACTTAGGCTCTCTTTCTCAAGAAGAGCCCAAGTCAACTTAGCACAAACTAGTGTTTGCAACCACTAATTCATAAATTAAACCATAAAATTGACCCAAATAACAAACACCCATAATCAATCTAACCTTAAATTACAACACCCATCAATTACCCACACTAGGGTTGAGCCACAACCCTAGCTAATGGGTTTAGCTACTCATGCTTGAAGATAAAATCAAAGAAATAGATGAAGAGAAAGACATAATATTAAATTACTGAAGTAAAGATAATGATTCAATTGCTAAAACTATGTTAAAGTGCCCAAAATGGCTACAAAATAGCTTCTCACGAGCGCAGCTAATGTCTGATAATAGCTGGTTGCCCTAAAAATGGAAAAAATGTTCTATTTATACTAAGCTGGAACAATTGGACAAAATACCCCTGCGGGGTTAGTGCGGGCCGCACAAAATGAACTGCGGCCGCACTAGGCTTTTGACTCTTCGAATTTATTTCTCTGAACTCTGGCTCCGCGGACCGCGCAGAATGGACCGCGGCCGTGGAGGCAGCTAGCGCGGTCCGCACAGAGTCGACTGCGGACCGCATAGGCTTGATGATGGGCTCTGGACATCTCTATGAAGTTGGCTTCCGCGGACCGCGTAGATTGGTAGTGCGGCCGCAGAGTCTTCAGTGCAGACCGCACAATCTCCACTGCGGCCGCACTGCTTTAACACTTGATTTGCCAGTTCTCTGAATCTCCCTAGTGCGGACCGCACAGAATGGACTGCGGCCGCACTAGGCTAGTTTGTCCTGAGTTCCTTTCGTTTTTTTATACTTGTTCAGGTTTCACTCCTTGTTGAGCCGATATTTGACATCTCGTCACTTTGTTGATCAAACCTGCAATCAAGCACAACTTATGAGCCTTTTGGGTCTACTTTGTAAGAATTTATAATCAAAGCGTAAGCAAGAAAGAGCATGAAACACGTCAAAATTCGTAGTTATCATGATGATGTGGAGATTCAGCTGGAGGACCCCGTGCCAAGTGATCCAGGCACCCAGCCACAGGACCCCATGCAGACAGAGGACCCATAGGGAGTTTTCTTGACTCTCTAACCCCTTTTTGATCTTATTTTTGGTTATTTAGCATTGAGGACAATGCTAGCTTTCATTTGAGGGGGTGGTCCTATTTTGATTTGTGATACTGGGATGTAAATATAACACTTATTTTTCCTTTATTGTTATTTTTTCACTTTTGGTATGTATATAACTTTACCATTTTTTTTTTTACTTTTCGTTATTTTTCAATTTCGGTATGTATGTAAAGTTACTTTTTCATGTATATATTCATTCCTTCTTATGTATATTCGTCTAAATCCCTATTGTACATATTTAGTTTACTTTTCGCATTTTACTTCATAACTTCTTTTGCAACTTTTCTTAATAGCATAGCTTCTTATTTCATTTAGTAGCCACTTTTTTCGGTTCGTAGCTTCTTATTTTACAAGTTTTTGTGATCAATAAGCCTTTGGTTTTCTTAATGCCACGGTTCTTTCCATAGGTGGAATTTGTGTGAACCGGGTGGCTCTTCCCGATGATGGATGGGATGATAACCTTCTTAAGGGTTTGAGTCTGTTTCTTTTCATTTTTGTGTAAATAGTAGCTAGTGAATAATAGTGCCTCAGGAAAAGATTCACTTGGTCCTAACACATTTACCTTTGACCTTATGGTTAAAATCAAATTGGTGTATAGGATGGTGATAGTTGTGACCTTGAGATCTTGTGTTGCTAAACAATCATCAAGCGGTTTTTCGGAACCATTTGCGTTGCTCAAATCTTAGCTAAGGTTGTTGTGGGCCCCCGACTCTGTCTCTTTAGAAATCTTATAGCTTGTGTGGTGAGGTATTGATTTGCAAGTCCAAGTCCCGTGTCAATGAGTCTAGAACTTGCCCTGAATGTTTGTCTAGGCGAAATCCTAAGTGTTGCTCAACTTGAGAAGTGATTATAGGCTCTCCTTGATCCTAATTGAGACTTAAAAACATCCATAGCCCACCAATGATGATATCCCAAGTCAATCCCGTTGAGCCATAGCCCTTATTCTTTCAAAAACTATGATACAAGCCATTATCCATTCTAAAATGATCCTCTCTTGGCACCCGATCTTTCCTTAGTACAAGGCAAAAACATAAGTTTGGGGGGAGAGACGAGAAATGCAAAAGTGATAAAAGGTAAAAAAAGGATGAAAAGGGAAGGAAAAAAAGCCAAAAAGTCAAAAAGAAAGCGAACAATGTAGAAGAAATGAACGGATTCAATAAAAGCAAAAATGAAAGGCTTGAAAAGACTAGAAAGGAGAAAAAAGATTGACATGAAAAAGAAAGAGTGACAGTGCGTCTCTCTAGCCCCTAAGGAAGAATTAAATGACTCAAAGAGTCAAGAAAATGTGAGCCAAAATGAAGCAAATGGAGTGCTTAAGGAAAGATGAAACTTTCATAGACCAATATATCCTACCTTGAACCAAAAGCCTTCATTACATTCCCGCTAAAGCCCTATATGATCTTGAGTTGAGTGAGCTTACATTAGTGGTGACTCACATAAGGGGCAAGCTTATGGTACTTAGAGCCGGACTTGTGACCTTCCTTTGAGAGAGATGAGTGTGTTTTCCATAATCCTCGTTCTGAGCGCTACAATCTAAAAGTGAGGTTTGCTTATGGAGAGTTGAGGAGTATGAGTTTGGGTTCCACAACTACCAATGTGATAGAAAGAGTTTCTTTGATGAGTTGAGTCAACTCTTGATGCTTTTGTGTCGCACTAAAGCCATGGTGCTAAAAAGGTTGTGTATTGTTAATGATGCATTTGAGTTGAGGGTAATTGTTAGTCCCAATTGATGCTAGATGAGATGACTTTAAGACAGCTGAAATTTTCCTTTCTTTTATCTTAAGGAGGTGGGAATTACTTTGTTTGCTTGAGGACAAGCAAAAGCTTAAGTTTGGGGGAGTTGATAACTAGGAATTCTAGCCTATTTTATGCTCCTTTTTGCTTAGGATTTGGATTAAAAGTGTACACAAGTATTCCCGAAAGCTAACTTAATGTGCTTGTTTGCAGTGTTTGGTAAAAGAGACAAGATAGTCAAAACCAGCTCAAAAAGGAGTGAAACCTGCACAAGTCAAAGCTGAGTCAAAAGAGCGTTGACCGCGAAGAAAATGGTGCGGACGCGGAGGGTCCACCTCTGAGGCGGTCTTGTTTACGCTCTCAGAGGTAGCAAAGTTCAGAGAGTGATGTTTTGGGCTTAACAAGTCACCGCTGCCCGTGGTGAAACTGCGCGGCAGCGGTAGCTTTAGCGCAGCCGCGAGTTACCGCCCTCAGCGGAAGTCAGAATCAGAGAGCCAGAAGTGGAGCTAAAAGTTGAAGACCGTGGTCCGTGCTTGATTTTGCACGGCCGCGGTAATCATAGCGCTGCAGCGGTCCATTTTCCGCTATCAGCGGAACCTCCGTAGGGGCATTTTTGTCCAGAAAATTTAGCTGTGTATAAATAGTTCTTTTTCAGATTTTTTGGTTATCTGTTGTTTGGTAGAGCACGTGAACAACCGTTTTTAGCCTTTTTGAGTAATTTTAGAATATCTTTAACAATTAATCTTAGATTTTAATCTTGTTTTTACTTTTTATGGGTTATGTTTCATCTAAATCTTTGATTTCCTCTTTGATTATGAGTAGCTAGACCTATTAGCTAGGGTTGTGGCTCAACCCTAGTGTGGGTATTCAATGGGTCTTCTATTTTAGGGCTTAAATGCTTATGGGTGAATGATATTTGGCCTGATTTATGCTTTAAATGTTGAATTGGTGGTTGCAAACACTAATTTGTGCCTTTTTGACTTAGGCACTTCTTGAGAAAGAGAGTCCAAGTTTAGGAAATTCAGGCTAACAAGGAATTAGGGCGCATTCAAGAGATTGATAGCCCCAATTAAAGGGTTAACCTAGAGATAGTAATACCCGACTTGAGCCAATTTTGCTTGCACCGTTTGAACACCCAATTGGGCTTGAGAAAGCCAATTAGGGCAAAGTCACTCAAACTACCGAGAGGTATAGAGTGAGTAGTTACGTGCAATGGCTATATCATGATCCCAATTATAACAAATTTGCCCTAAGTTTTAGATCCTGTTAGATACTCACCTAGGAGTAAGTCACTTCCCTAGTGCCTTTCTACCAATTAAGAAAACCCCATACAAAAATATCATACTTAGCTAATTTTCCTACATCATTAGTATTAAAGTAGAATAGTAAACAAACAAAGAATGATTGGAAGTGCAATTAAGAACATCACACATTGCTAGATTAGATAGGAACCCAATTCCAAACCTTTCTTAGCTCTCTGTGGAAATCGATCCCGACCCCTCGGGTAAAAGCTGCATCGATCACTCTTGCTACTCTATAGTGGTATAGGGTTGGAACCGGTCAAGCGCCCCGAGTGAGGAGCTTGGGGCCGTGACAATGGGTCATTCACCTTCTCTACCGTCTTACTCCGAAGAGGCAGTAAAGGATGCTCGGGCTCTGGGAATGCCCGCCCAAGCTAGGTTCTCGAAGAAGATCCTTTTCGGGATTGTTTCAATAGGGTCGACGATGCTGTTGACCTTAATGATGCATCCACCCTCTTCGAAGAGACTCGAGTCTCTTCTCTCAGGTAAACACTAACGTTTATTGTTTTAATTTTCTTTTTTCCTCCCATTCTTTTGACTGGTGTGTCTTCGTTTCGTGTGTAGGCCATCAACAAGTTCAGGGCCGAGCTGAGCCAATGTGAGGCCGAGCTCAGGAATGCTTCGGGTGAAGAGAAGGCCCTGAGGCTCCTCTGTAGCCAAAAGGAGGAGGAGCTCAAGGACTTTTGGACTGAATTGGCCAAAGCTCGAAAAAAAGAGGCCGAGCTAGATGAGCAGGTAACTGTGATTTTAACAGAGTATGGTCTTCTTGGCCTTACTGTGGAGGCCAACACTTCGATGTCTCAGCTGCAGCAAAAGTTGGAGATGATTGGGCAGCTCCGGGGCGAGGTCGATCGAGTTAAGGCTGACTGCCACCGATGGAAAGAGAACAGCTGATAAAGAAGCTGCTCTAGCCCAACTGGCCTAGGCTGAGACTCAGCTCCGAGGTATAAAGTGAAGAATCTGGCCCATGCCAAGAAAATTAAGGAGCTAGAGGCAAAGCTTGCTAGAGCCGAGGCTGAAGTTGCACAGGCCAAGGCTGAAGTGGAGAAGATGAAGGCTACGACTGATAAGACCAATGCCGTATACTTAAGGGATGTCGAGGCTATTCAAGCAGAGCTAAGGGAGGCCTCCGACCGAGAAAAATGTGGTAATGATTTGGCCAACTGCCAGGCCCGGAGGGAGACTCTCGAAGAAATCCACGCCCGAGGGTTCGACCTTACTGAAGAAATAGCCCAAGCAAGGGCGCTGGAAACCGATGCCAGGTTTCTCATTTCTTCCGATGATGAAGATGCCGTTAGTGGTTTTGAGGGCGGGGAAGATGAGGAAGGAGTCCCCGAGGAGGAGGTTCCCGAAGATACAACTCCCGAGGATGCTGTTCCTGAGGATGTGGCTCCCGAGGATGTGGCCCCAAAATAGATTAGGTCCTTTTGTTGTTTCTTTATTTTTGTGTAAGGGCCCCTCGTGGGTATTGTAAATATATTTTGTAAATAAATACAAAGAATTCCTTTGCCTCGTCTCTGATTCGTACCGAATTTCGCATTGTCTTTATTTTGTGAATTTTTTTTTATAACAATCCTTAGGTTTTTAGTGATCAATGGGCGATCTGTATAATTAAGGTTTTGTTAGTCCTCGAGCTAAGCTTAAGTCGATTTGACGCAAGCTCGGGATGATGGGACTCTTGAGTCCGAGCTGGGTGAGATTAGGGTCTCGAACTCAGCATTCTTCGGCCCTTAGGCTCTTTTATATTGGCCCTTAGGCTCTTTTAGGTTGGCCCTTAGACTCTTTTAGGTTGGCCCTTAGGCTCTTTAAATTGGGCCTATTCGGCCTCTAAAGTGGCTATAATTTTTCCCTCTTTTCGGCTAAAAGACTTAGTGAGAATTTTGTTATGCCTTAGCATATGTTTTTTTGTACCCGTTGGGTTTTCGAAGGTTTGATCGATTGGAACCTCATTTGTAATTCGTTTGTGCAACGACAATCGAATAACTCTTGAGGTTTTTTCGAAGGCTGACGTTATCGAAGCCTTTAAATTATTCGAGGGCCGATTTTATCGAAGCCCTTTATTTGCTTTTGCCGAGGGTAGCCTGATTTAACCGGTTTTTCAAAGTGTTTGAGGGCCTTTATTTTATGGCGGAAGTCGGACGTCTCCGAGCCACATTATTTCGGCCGTAGCCATTTTATATGACCGTAGCCTTTAATATGGTCGTAGCCTTTAATATGGCCATAGCCTTCGGGTATGTCATTTCGACTTGTTCCCGATAACCTTTCGAACTTGTTCGAAAGGTTAGTCCCCGAGTATGATGGCCTTGGCCTTTATATCAAGGGGATTTCTCTTTGAGGTCTTATGAGTTCGAGTTTTCGATGACTCGGATATGTTGACTGTCGATGACAGTCTCTGAGTATTCCGGGTGCATTTGCGCCTGGCTCTTGAGTCGTTTTTCGTAGAATTATAAGTTTGAAGCTCGTATAATAGTAGACTTCTTCAAGACACAAAGTGTTTTGATATAGAAAGAATGCTTCTTTGAATAATTGATACATGTGTACATGCTTTGCCATCGGGGCTCGACTATTCCACATGGACACGATTCGTCTGACCGTTTGGCCCATTACAAAGTTCTCCTATCGAGGCCCTCTTTGGCGTGAAGTATTTTCTCGAAAGTATAACCTCCGAGGGTGATGCCCCCCAGTATTCGAGGTTGATTGAAAAGAAGCCTTGGATACTGTTGAGTTCTCCTTAGGTAGCACATAGTTGTTGCCTCGTTAAAAACCTCGCCGGTAAAACCCATTTGGGACAAAATCCGATCTAAGGGAAAAAGAGTGCAACGCGTGCTTTAAAACCTAAGGTCTTCATGTAGAAAGGTGTCTTCGATATCTTTGATCGATTACTTGCAATGGATTAGTTTCAAATCAAACGGACAAAAGGAGAAAGTCATACCTTAACAATAGTATCGTTTGAGTAGTGATACGTTCAAATTGTTAGGCAGTTGTTCACCTTCCATTGTGCTAAGTTTGTAAGATCCTTTGCGGACAACTCTGAGGACTCGGTACGATCCTTCCCAATTTTGGCCTAGTTTCCCTTCATTCGGGTCTCGAGTATTGAGGGTAACTTTCCGTAGAACTAAGTCCCCGATTCCAAAGCATCAAAGGTTGGTCCTTCTATTGTAGTACCTCTCGATTCTTTGCTTTTGTGCGGCCATCTGAACAAGTGTTGCCTATCGTTTTTCATCTAATAGCTCAAGGCTAGTATTCATAGCCTCGTGATTTGATTCCTCTGATGCATGTCGAAATCTGGCGCTGGGTTCTCTGACCTCGACAGGGATAAGGGCCTCTGAGCCATATACTAAAGAAAATGGAGTAGCCCCCGTGCTAGACTTCGATGTTGTTCGATATGCCCAAAGGACCTCGGGTAGAACTTCTCTCCATTTTCCCTTTGCATCGTCCAATCTTTTCTTTAGGTTTTGAATGATAGTTTTGTTTTTTGACTCGGCTTGTCCATTCCCGGTCGGGTGGTATGGTGTTGTTGAGATTCTCTTTATTTTATGTGCTTCGAGGAACCCCATTACCTTGCGGCCGACGAATTGCTTTCCATTGTCACATACAATCTCGGCAGGTATCCCGAACCGGCATATGATGTGGTCCCAGATGAAGTCAATAACTTCTTTTTCTCTGACCTTCTTGAAGGCCTGTGCTTCCACCCATTTAGAAAAATAATCAGTCATAAACAAAATAAATTTAGCTTTACCTGGGGCCGTTGGTAGAGGGCCGACTGTGTCCATTCCCCATTTCATGAAAGGCCACGGGGATAGGACCGAGTGGAGTTGTTCTCCGGGCTGATGGATCATCGGTGCAAATCGTTGGCGCTTATCACATTTTTTAACAAATTCTTTAGTATCCTTTTCCGTGCTATCCTTATAATACCCTGCTCTGATAATTTTGCGAATCAAAGACTCGGCGCCAGAGTGATTTCCACAAGTACCTTCGTGGATTTCTCGTAGAACATAATCGGTGTCCCCCGACCCTAAACATACCGCTAGTGAATGTTCTCCTATACAATGTTCCATCTTCATCTAATGTGAACCTAGCAGCCTCGGTTCGTAGGGCCCTCGATTCTTTGTGGTCCGATGGGAGTTTTCTATTCTTAAAATAATCGATATACTTATTCCTCCAATCCCAAGTCAAACTTGTAGAGTTTATCTCGGCATGACCCTCTTCAACCACAGACCTTGATAATTGGACGACAGTCCCCGGGACGATATCATCTTCTTCAACCGAGGATCCCAAGGTAGCAAGTGCATCAGTCTCACTATTTTGTTCTCGAGGCACATGATTTAGAGTCCACTCCTTGAAGCGGTGCAAAGTTACCTGTAGCTTATCCAAGTACCATTGCATCCTATCCTCTCGAACTTCAAAACTTCTGTTCACTTGGTTTACCACTAAAAGTGAATCACACTTGGCTTCAATAACTTCTGCTCCCAAGCTCTTAGCTAGCTCAGGACCTGCAATCATGGTCTCATACTCGGCCTCATTCTTAGTCAACCTAGAAGTCTTGATAGATTGTCTAATGGTACCACCTGTAGGTGGCTTCAAGACAATGCCAAGCCCGGACCCTTTCACATTCGAGGCACCGTCCATGAAAAGGGTCCATACCCCCGATGTGTACCCGATCTTAGCAAGAGTTCTTTCTCCACTTCGGGTACGAGGGTCGGCGTAAAATCGGCCACGAAGTCAGCTAGGATTTGAGTCTTGATGGTTGTTCGGGGTTGATATTCGATATCGTACCCGCTAAGTTCGACGGCCCATTTGGCCAACCGGCCCGATAGCTTGGGTTCATGCAAAACATTTCGAAGGGGTTAAGTAGTTAATACACATACGGGATGACACTGAAAATATGGCTTCAGCTTTCTAGATACGCTTATCAATGCAAGTGCTAATTTTTCTAAGTGAGGGTATCTAGATTTCAGCATCTCCTAGAGTTCGGCTTGCATAATAAACAGGGAATTGCGTACCTTGCTCTTCTCGGACTAGTACCCACTTTCCGCTATCTCGGATACTGCCAAATACAAGTAAAGCTTTTCATCTACCTTCGGGTGTGAAGCAAAGCCGGGCACGATAAGTATCGCGTCAATTCTTCCAAGGCTTGCTGGAATTCCGGGGTCCATACGAAACCCTTTTTCTTTTTGAGCAAGGAAAAAAACCTATGACTTCGATCTGATGACCTCGAAATGGACCGACCTAAGGCAACTATTCACCCTGTTAGCCTTTGCACGGCCTTCACACTATCCACGACTGTGATATCCTTGATGACCTTGATCTTGTCGGGGTTGATTTCGATGCCCCGATTCAACACCATGAAGCCGAGGAACTTACCTGAGCCGACTCCGAAAGCACATTTATCCGGGTTAAGCTTCATGTTGAACTTCCTCAAGATTTTGAATGTTTCCTGCAAATGAGTTAAATGGTCCTCTGCGCGCAGGGACTTAACCAACATATCATCAATGTAAACTTCCATCGATTTACCTATATGTTCCTCGAACATTTAGTTAGCTAGGCGTTGGTACGTAGCTCCTGCATTTTGTAGCCCGAAGGGCATTACGTTGTAACACTAAGTTCCAAATTTAGTGATAAATGAGGTCTTTTCCTGGTCCTCCAGGTTCATCTGAATTTGATTGTACCTGGAGTAGGCATCGAGAAAAGTTAGGATCTCGTGGCCGGCCGTGGCATCGATCATACCGTTGATGTTGGGCAGCGGGAAAGAGTCTTTTGGGCATGCTTTGTTTAAATCCTTGTAATCTATGCACATTCTAAGTTTGTTTCCTTTTTTAGAAACTACAACTACGTCGGCTAACCATTCGGGGTATTTTACCTCCCGAATAGACCCTATTTTAAGAAGTTTGGTTACCTCGTCCTCTATAAATGCATGTTTCTCCTTGGACTGGGGCCACTTTTTTTGCTTTACCGATTTGAACCTGGGGTCGAGTCTTAACCGGTGTGTTGTGATTTCCAGTGGAATTCCTGTCATATCTAAATAGGACCAAGCAAAGTAATCCATATTATCAATAAGAAATTGAATGAGGTTTTTTTCCTGAGTTCGGGGGTTAATCCCGTTCCCATGTATACCTTTCTCTCGGGCATATATTCGATCAGTATGACCTGCTCCAGTTCCTCAACCGTTGATTTGGTTGCATCGGACTCTTCGGGAACGACGAAAGTTCGAGGAGTAAGGAAATCCTCTTCTTCGTCTTCGATTACCTGGTGCTCCGATTCCGTCGAGGCTGGGGGCGGTGATTGCTATTTAGCCGCCTGCTTACCTTTGGTGCTCGATTTCTCTGAGGTCGAAGGCTCTGGTATCGACGTCACTTCATCGACTGCAAATATTTCTTTTGCAGCGTGTTGCTCTCCGTAGACCGTTTTCACACCATCCTCCATTGGGAACTTCATCATCTGATGAAGAGTTGAAGGTACCACCCTCATGTTGTGTATCCATGGTCTCCTGAGGAGCGCATTATACCTCATGTCGCCTTCAATGACATGGAATTTTGTATCTTGTATGGTCCCGACTACGTTTATTGGTAGGATTATCTCCCCCTTTGTTGTTTCGCTTGCCATGTTGAAGCCATTTAGGACCCGGGATGCAGGTACAATCTGATCCTGTAGGCCGAGCTGTTCTACGACCCTTGATCTGATTATGTTTGCCGAGCTACCTGGATCCACTAGAACTTGTTTAACTTGACTTTTATTTAAAAGAATAGAGATTACCAGGGCGTCATTGTGCGGCTGAGATATGCCTTCTGCTTCCTCGTCAGAGAACGATAGGGCGTCCTCGGACACATAGCTCCAAGTTTATTTTTCTCTGGTGATCGACACCTTGGTGTGTTTGAACACAGGTCCTTGTGGGACATCGACACCGCCAACGATCATATGGATTATATGTTGTGGTTCTTCCTTCTTGCATCTCTCTCCCTGAAGTGATTCTTAGCTCGATCACTGAGAAATTCTCGAAGGTGACCCTCGTTGAACAACCGAGCTACCTCCACTCTTAGCTGACTGCAGTCTTCAGTTCTATGACCATGTGTGCCATGATACTTACACATCAAATTTGGATTCCTTTGGGAAGGATCGGTTTGTATAGGCTTGGGCCACCTGGTGTTTTTGATTCTTCCAATAGCTGACACTGTAAATGCCTAATTTTTGCCCCATCTTTTTCTTCTACATATACACACACACACACACACACACACACACATATATATATATATATATATATATATATATATATCTGTGTTTTGTTCTTATTTGTATATGTATAGGTTTTAAGAGTTGTTTAATGGTTTGATAAATGGGGTAGGGATTGTGCTAGTTGAATTTTAAAGAAATTAAGCCAAAAATTAGCCCAAATAAATGGCCCAATTCTATTTGACCCGGTCTGGTGAAGCCCACCTGAGAGGTAAGATAAACGACGTAGTTTCACGATGAAACTATGCTGTTTCGTTTAATAAATTGGAGATTCAATTTTAGCCGTTGATCAACCCTTGATCTAATGGTCCATATTTGATCTCACAAGAGGTATATAACCCCTTAAAGAATCAGAAAATTGCCTCATTTTCCCCTTATTTCTCTTCTCCTCTCCCCCTTTCTTCTTCCTCTCTCTTTTCTTTATCCTCCCAGCAGCTACGCCCGTCGCCGCCCAGCTCCGCCGCCGGAAATCGCCCACCGGCGGAGGCCATCATCCAAACCACCCCAAAATCTCACCATACAATCCCCTCAACCTCCTCTTTCCAAATCTCCAACCCAAATCCCTCAAAACTCGCTCAAACTCCCTGTATTTTAGATCTAGGAAACCCTAGCCGCCACTTTATTTGCCCAAATTCTTGAAGCTCCGGTCGTCATCACCCTACAACACATACATGAATGGATAGAGCTCCACGATACTACACTTCCCCCCTAATTTCACCCCTACACGCCGCCGTCCACCACCGCCGGCCGCCTCACTGCCACCGCCGTTCCACCGCCGGCCGGTGGCCCCAACTCCTTTAAAATTTAAAACTTCCTCCTCCCCTTTTCCTCTTCTTTTATTATCTCTAACCCAAAACCACCATTGCCGTAGCACCCAGCCACCGCGTCTCCGTTTCAGTCCACTTTTCGACTCAAAGACGCCCGTTTCTTTTTTGCAAGACGCCGAAACTCATTTATTTTAGCGTCTGCTAGAAAGAAACGCGCGTTTCGGGGTCGGACAACCGCTATTTGAAGGTTCCGGTATCGTTTCGTCGCTCGATTCGGCCTCGAGTGTCCCTAAAATTAGGTAAACTCAACTCCTAATATTTTCCCCATGTTTCTGATTTTTATTTATTTTATTTTTTTCTTTGGTTATTCTTGTTATTTCCTACTGATTGATTTTAGTTTTTATTATAGTATAAAATTCGTTGTTATTTCGTCTATGTTCGTAGTAATCTCATGTAATCACTTGTTTATTAGTTTGATTAACAGTTGTTTGCCTCTTGGTCATTAGGGCTATTTAGTAGTTAATGTGTTGAGTTTCTGTTTATTCAAGTATGTTGTTTAGTCATAGTTGTTATAATGAAACAATTAGTTGGTATGTGATATATTAAGCTGATGGTTTCAATTAGTTAGTCTGGATAATATACTTGTTTTTTGTTTGATTTTTAGTTATTAGATTCCGAGTTTCCCTTAGTTGATTTATAGTTCATATTTCTAAGTCTAGTTATGTGTTTTTCTATCTTAGTTTGATTTGAATCAATAGGGTGATATTGGTGTTGTAAAAATCTGAAATTTAGATATTTTTGTCATAAAGTAGGGTGCTAGTAGCTTGCTTTTAGTAGGGTGGCTGAAGTGACTCAGGCTGTCCTTTCACCTTTTGGACAGCCTTTAGCACACAAATTCAGCCCCTTTTGGATAGATTTTTTGGTGAACCAAAATCTGTCCAAAAAGTTAGCTTTTCTTTGCCTATTTAAGGGCTGCTCTTTCTTCATTTTAGGGGAGGACTAGATCACACATTTGTTGGACAGTTTTTACACCCTAAAAACACAACTTTGAGAGTAAAAATCAGCAGCTGAAGCACCCTTTAGTAAGCTGAAATTGTGAGCTTTGGGAGTGAATCTTAGAGTGCAAACTTTTAGAAAAGTATGAGTCTTCTTTAGAGTTGGTTCTGGATTTTCTTCTCTAAGATTTTCGGGCTGTTTTAAACAATATTTTGCAACTGTTTGCTACTGCTTTTGTTGCTGAAATTTAGTTCTTCCCTGCTGACATTTTCTTTCTGCTATCCAGGTAATTCTCTTAAAGTGCTACTGTAATTTTGAGTCAAGAATGAATGGAGACGAAGCAATTTGAGTTCTCTTCAGCTTAATCTAAGCTTTTAAAAGCATTCTGTTTCTAATAAATAGTTGCTTTGTTATTGTGACTCACCATCTCCTTTATTTTTCTTTGTGAAAAATCGCCAATGAAACAACAATGTACTTATATATCCAAATGTTTAAGTTGGTATGTTTCAGTTTTTAATATCATAAATTCCAGTCAAATGTATAAGATAAACATGACAAAACAGCATGTTGACTTGCCTTTTCTTTCTTCGGTTTTAAGCATGGAACAAATATTTTAGGTATCAATTAATTTTTCTTTGTGGTTGCATAACCAAAGAATCTGTGGTGTAGTTGAAAGAATGTATTTAATTTCTCTGTCTCAGCCCGTCATTGAGCTTAAATTAGGTCCTCGGCTTTATTGGTATTGATTTATTTTCATGTAAAGCAGTTTTAATAATGAAATGGTATATACATTCATGTTACTCGTTTCAAGAGAACAGGAATCCATGGTCATACATCTAGCAAATAATTTCTTTTTTTGGGGTTGATGTATTAAACTAATTGAAACATTGTTTCATTAAAAAAAAATGAATCTCGTGTTTGGGTCTCAATTTCAATTTATCTTTAGCTAGCCAAAGTTAACCTGTTGTTATGATGATGGTTCCATGCTCTTCGAGTGCATTTCTAAAGAATAAAGTAATTTTTCTTTCATTTCCTTATGGTTCAATCATTGGCAGTAAATGATGTTCTTGAACAAAAGCGCATTTGATTTGGTGAAAATATTTTCTTTTAATAATATTAAGGCCTCATGGCAACAAGTCAATTGGACCGAGTTTAATAATTTAGTAAATAAAGGTGATAAATACAGTCCAATATCAATAAAATATTCATATGTTGTCTACCATCATTAAGTTACAAAGAGGCACTGTCTTCCGCAATAAAGATGAATAATTTTTCCCATAATCTAACCCCTAATGTAATTTATTTTAACAAAAAATAATTAATTTTGTCTTAACCGACGTCGGGAAGACTCGCTTCGGAATAAAGACATAAATAAAACGGCAAGGTTGAGAGAACACGTCTTGTTCCAATTCTTTCAAATAAATATAATTTTCTATTTAATTAAATTCGAGTAGGCTCTAATTTTAGGTTTGACGCACGAACTAAGGTCGGGGATACTCGTCTTGGTTAGTGTAAGTTAGGGTCGGGGATACTCGTCCTGGTTTGAGATTAATAAAGCCATCAACAATAAAAGCGAACATAGGCAAAACATGAAAACCAAATAAAGCACAATTTATCCAAAATTAATTCAAGCCAAGTTTTAAGCAAATAAAGCGACCATGCTAGAACCACGGGACTCGGGGAATGCCTTGCACCTTCTCCTCGGTCAACAGAATTCCTTCCCGAACTTTGTTTTCGCGGACCGATAAAAAATAGAGTTAAACCTTCCTTTGTCTAGGGATTCAAATAAATGGTGACTTGGAACATGGAAAATTCAATTCCAAGTGGCGACTCTATAAATAAAATAATCCCTACTCAAATTTATCACTTTAATTGGAAAAACTCTTTAACCCACAATCCAACACATATATCTTCTTTTGGAGGGGTAAAAAAGGGGTGTGACAGACACGATCCCTGATACGTCTACACTGAAATTATATTCCGACAATCGAGGTGCCTCTGCGGGTTAGGTGTGTTTATCGAACCCATTCTTTCTCATGAGTCCCCAAGATCTTTGACCTCGATCATTTCTCTGATAATTCTGAGGAGCGTTACGATCGAGCCGTTGTTTCTTCGATCGACATACCGCTGATAGCGTTCCTTGTTTGACATCGATTCCCTGTCCGTATCCCTCGGGGGCTCGGCTGCCAATTGATTAGGATGAACTGAACCCGAGGGGGCTCCAACTGGTCGTCCTCGACCCTGATTTTTTACTGATAACAATTATGCACGTCCGACCATGTCACAGCTGGATACTAGATCTGATTGTGCTTTAGTTGTCGAGACGCAGTCGAACTCCTTTCATTTAAACCCTGCATAAAAGCTTGCACTGCCCAGTCATCCGAGACCGGTGGTAATTCCATTCACTCCATCTGAAACCTAGACACGAACTCCCTCAACATCTCGTCGTTCCTCTGATTCATCTTGAAGACGTCCGATTTCCTCGTCGCCACCTTTATGGCCCCGGCGTGTGATTTCACGGCGGCATCTTCTAACATAGCAAACGAATCAATAGAGTTAGGAGGCAAGTTGTGATACCAAATCATGGTTCCTTTCGACAAAGTTTTCCCAAATTTTTTCAACAACATTGACTGGATCTCATTATCATTCAGGTCGTTTCCTTTAATCCCATAAGTATATGAGGTAATATGCTCATTAGGGTCGGTTGCCCTGTTATATTTGGGTATATCGGGCATGCAAAACTTTATAGGAATGGGCATCGGAGCTGCACTTTGAGGGAATGGTTTTCGTATGAACATTTTGGCGTCTAAACCCTTCAAGACCGGGGGTGCCCCTGGTATTTGATCAACAGGGGAGTTATAAGTCTCCACTTTTTGTCATTGTCCTCAATCTTCTTTTCCCCGGACTCTATCCTCTTGGTGAGCTCTACGAGCATTCTCATAATGGTGAGGTCAGTCCCCGAGCCATTTTTCGTTCGACCTCTCTGGCGCTGGTTCAGCCCGTCGAGTGTTTTCTGGTTCGGCTATACTCGGAGTTTTATTCTAACTCTGAAGGTGAGCGATGGCAATCTGCTGAGCTTGCAGCATCTCGAATATAACTTGGAGGCTGACTCCCCCATCTCCTATACCTTGTGTTCCCTGCCCCCTAGATCGGGCCTCTGTGCGTACACTTCCTCTGGGGTCTGCGCCTAAATCTGCATTCAAAGCAATGTGCGAACTAACATCTACTGGTTCCACATTTGGCACTTCCCCAAGGTTTATCGGTGGTACACCGACCCTTACATTGTTGTTTTTCCCATGAAATCCAAGACCTTCATTGTCATGAATAGGTGCGTTTTGCGAGTTTGACATGTTTAATCTTGAGAATCAAAAATTCTTGACAAGAAAAAGTGTAAAAATAACGTGTGTTATGAGGATCAGTACTGAAACAATCACTATTATCTTTAGCCCCACGGTGGGCGCCAAACTGTTTACCTCGAAAATACGAGTAACAATTAAATTTGATTTGTGGTTTTAAAGATACGTGATTTAGTTCAATACCAATTAATAATCAAGAAGAGCAACGTATAAATGAAAGAAATAAGTAAGACCAAACCAGTAGATAAGTCAGTGTCGACCTCGAGCCCAATGACCTCGAGATGGATTAAGAACGATAAAGCGAGAATAATAAAGCTAAATGGCAATTCTGATGAACAATGAGCGAAAAGTAGAGAGTATATTCTTTGCCAATGATTGGATGATGTTTACAAATGATTGGGGTCCCCTTTATATAATAGGGGAGTCCTAAATAAGGTACATTTCTATTTACAATAAGGAATATTATTGGGAAAGTTGTCTAACTGCGTAGTACGGAATCGCACAATACTATTTCGATTTGCGCCATGATTTTAGGGACGTGGCAGGAATTTCGCTCATTCTGTTACAAATCCATAACGGCATTATTTCGGGATCGAGCATACTCGGCTTCGGTATCCATCGTACTTCAATCTTCGGGTATTGCACTCTGTCTTCGAGCTCGAGTCTGGTCCATCAAGCTCTAACTCGACCTTACCTGAACTCGGGCCTAAGGCGACCCCTCGAGCCTGGGAGATCGGACATATCTGATTTCGACCGTATACATTCTTGTTTCTAGGCTCCTACCCAACTCGCTTTTAATGTGTTCCTTAACTTTTCCTTACCATTTCCAACATTTTAAATCAGTGATGAAAATTAAGCCTAGATATTACTCCCACCAATCCACTTTTAAGGTTAAGAGTATGAGGACTCGGCCTAACCTTTCAAGTGATATGACTAGGGTTGTTTATGTTTCGGTTTAGATTATTTTTTTTCTAAAAAATAACCAAACCAAGTAAGCCGATAAACTAGATCAAAACCAAACCAATTAAGTCTGTTTTTTATTGATTCGGTATATATCGTTTTTGTCGGTTTTTTTATTTTTCGAAAATTTTTCAATTTTTTCTTAAATATGAGACATACACTACCAAACACATATTCCGGCGATTACATTTTCAACATACATTATCAAACCAATTGCTCTTTAAGAAATCTATCATTTACCAACATATATTGATGATAATTGAACCAATTAGTAATGATTAATTTTAGGACTCAATTAAAAATAGATTATTTTTAACATGAAATAAGTTCTTGTACTTAGCAAAAGAAAATTATCAATCAAACTAGAATGTAAAGGCAAATAACTAGATTATTATAATAGCAAAGAACTAGACTAAAAGTGCAAACTATTAAAATATAACATAAAATTTTAGAAACTTTGTATAAAATACACTTATATATAGGTATAATAATAAATTTTAAATAGCTATTTCTATATTCGGTTTGGTTCGATTTTTTCGATTATTTTTTTATTAAAACCAAACCAAATTTGATCGATTTTTAAAATTCGAAACTAAAACCAAACCAAATCGAAAAAGTATCGTTTTTTTAGTCGGTTTGGTTCGATTTTGCGGATTTTTATGGACACCCCTAGATATGACATAAATAAGTGACTTTTGTATTATGAAAAAAGGAAATATGATTTTATTAAATAATTACTAATAAATGAGTGAACATTTAAGTAATAAACTTTGTGCACTTATCTTGGAGTGGTAGTATGCGAAAAAAATCAAAAGAATAGGTAAGGAAGGTGCACTTGATGCTAAAAGTATATAGGGTTTATATATGATTTAAGCCCTTAATTGAGACACGAGACAATGAGAGGCAAAGCAGAAAATCCAGTAGCTTTAACAGTGGGTCACCCCCGGAAGCGGATTTAGAATTTAAAGTTATTGGTTCCTATAACGATCTCAAATTAATATACTGTATTAACTAGATTGGCAAATTTATAGATATTCAATGTACTTCTTAATATATATACAGAATTTGAGAAAAAAATAATGAGGTTATGTGAACCTATATTTCATGCTAGCTCCGCTTCTAAGTCCAATATAATCTATGGATCATTGTGTATGGCCTACTGCTTTTGCAAAACTCTAATCTCTTGCACATTAACAGAATAGACTATAGGTCACCCACGGGAAGAAGATAATGAAAAAAGAAATGTATGCAGATATGTGTGTTTCTGTATTTGTACATGGGATCACGAGAGTTTGGATTTAAGTGATGTATTAGTCAAAAAAATTGCATGTTTTCTGGAAAAGTAGGGGTAGGTAAAATGGACCTTGACCCACTGATCCAGAGTACAATAGATGGAGCGAAGAGAACAGATTTGATCCAAATTTGATGTGGATTTCTTCAACTCTATTAGATAGTTTCAAATATCTTGGGTCCGTGACACAAGGTAACATGGAGTGATGGAGATCGACGAGGATGTCGTATACCGTACTGGAGTGGGATGGATAAAATGGAGATTCGCTTATGGTGTTTTGTGGGACAAGAATGTGCCACCTAAACTTAAGGGCAAGTTCTATAAAGCGGTAGTTAGACAGACCATGTTGTATGGAGCCGAGTGTTGGCCAATCAAGAAATCTCGTGTGTAGAAGTTGAAAGTAGCAGAAATGAAGATGTTGAGATGGATGTGTGGGCATACCAGGAGAGATAACATGAAGAACGAGTATATTAGGGACAAGGTAGGCGTGGCTCGTATAGAAGATAAGTTGCAGGAATCGAGGTTGAGATGGTTCGGACTTGTGAAGAGGAGAGACCCTGATGCCCCGGTTAGGAGGTGTGAGAGGTTGACCATGGCGGGTCAGAGAAGGTAGAGGAAGGCGTAAGAAGTTCTGAGGTGATGTGATTAGCTAGGCAAGACATGGCGCTACTTCAGCTTACCGAGGACATGACCCTCGATAGGAGGGTGTGGAATCGAGGATTAGGGTTGTCGGTTGACATGCAGTCTAGAGTTTCGTCTAGGCATCCCAATAGTATTAGTACTAGTCTTGTATTTTGCTATTCCTAGCCCTTACTATTTCACATTGTGTCATTATTTCCAGCAAGATTGACTCTGTTTTTATTATTCTTAGATATCTTTGTTATTGCACGTATCTCCATTTGCGCCCATGTCTAATGACCTTGTTGTTGCTACTGTCTGTTTATTATTTCATTTTCACTTCTCTTGAGCCGATGAACTTTCGGAAAACAACCTCTCTACCGTCATAAGGCAGCGGTAAGGTCTGCGTACACTTTACCCTCTCCAGATCCCACTTGTGAGATTTCACTGGGCTTGTTATTGTTGTTCTTCTCGGAGCGATTGTCAATATAAAAATAGTCAGACTGAATATAGAAGATTCATATGATTTACTCCATATAGTGAATGAATAGTATACACAAGTATTCTTGTAGGTAATTTTAACTAATTTGGAGTTGATGCACAGTTGGTTAATTAATTTTTATTATATAGATATAAGATACATGCACTTCAAATCTTGTGCACTTCTTTCGGAAGAAATAGATAAATAGGTACTTTATGATATTCATATGTATATGTTTTGCCCACACCAATGCATTTTATTACCCAGAACATCAGTAATACAACAAATAAGACTAGTTATTGATAGGTAGTCCAATAGCTTAGAGCTAATAATTCAAAACATTGTCACTACCACTAGTACATATTTTATTAACCTCCAAATCAATTTTCTCCAAGTGAAGTATTTATTTGCTCTTCTGATCACTGCTACTTAGGCTGCAACTGGAGCTTTAGTTAGTTTTCTGCTACGGATATCAGTTAATTGGTAGGCTTTGGGTACCCGAATATCGAGCTTCTGTCCAGCTTGACAGTGGCCTCGAAACCCACAAATATAGTAGTAGTGGCCGGGACCGACAATGGTGATGGAATCGTTGCCGGAGGAGTAAGTGACGATTGGATTTCCAGCATTGCACGAATGGAAATCGGAGAGGCTCACCCGTACCACGTTGTGGAGTTGTTGGTTGTACTGGAAAACTTCAGCACCATTGAGGCCAACAGTTAGTGAAAATGCTAATAAACAGGGCACTTAATAATCTTAATAAGTAGTTACTATAAAAAGGGCAGCCCGTTGCCCGAAGCATTCCACGTTCACGCAGGGTCCTGGAAGAGCCGCACCCCAAGGGGTGTAATGTAGGCAGTCTACCCTAATGCAAGCATCAGTGGCTGACTGATTCCACGACTCGAACCCATGACCTACAAATCGACGACTTTACCGTTGCTCCAAGGCTCCCCTCAATAAGTACTTACTATATCATTGGAAATTCTTAATAAGGATGGGCAGAGATGGATCAAAAATTTAAGAAGTTAAAATACTTTTTCCATGGAGACAAACCCCTCCAGCAAAAACGTTCCCTTTGTCATTGTAGACTGAACTCGATGTAAACCTTTCTCATTAGAGTTCAAATTATGTACACTAACAGATCATTTATGAGATAATTACAAATAAATGTCTATGATAAACATTAAACTGTAACCTGGTAAAACGGTAAATGACATGTGATTCACAAGTTAAACTACACATATAACATTAAAAATCTTCAAACCATCTGTGAATATAACTGAAATCCTTTCAATTAGTAGTACCGGCTTCTAATCTACAGCTATAATTTTATAGCTAGAAATGCAAATTTGATATAAATTTATACAACAACAACAACAACCCAGTGAAATCCCACAAGTGGGGTCTGGGGAGGGTAGTGTATATGCAGACTTTACCCCTACCCTGGGAAGGTAGAGAGCCTATTTCCGATTGACCCTTGGCTCGAAAAGGATGAAAAGAAAGAATAGAAACAAGCAATATCAACAAAAAGGGCCAGAAACATAATAACAACAAAGGAAACAATAGCAACAAGCTGTTGTGAAAGCTAGTTATATACATAGTTCAAATCGGAAGCACTTGTTGTAAACCAGGTGATCAGCTAAACTAGCTGGACTTACCAAGAGTGTCACCAACCTGGAAAGTCTTAGTAGAAGCCCACATATGATAGTCAATATTGCTGCCTGTCCAACCGGCGGAATCACCAACACTGTACACAGTACCGTCGACCAGAGTTGTGCTAAAGAAACCAAATATAGCCATTGCCGAGAAGAGAAGAATGGTTTCCTTTGCACAAACCATGACTTAACCTCCACAAGGGAAAAAAGAAATTGTAGTACTTTACAAGGAGTAACTTGGATTACAAAGGAAGTTGCAGCGGCATTCTTGCGTGAACTATCAGCATATAACTGACCAGCAGACTTCTGGTGCTGCATTCACCATGTTGTTTTTGTGAAGAAAGAGCTGATAATACATTTAGGAGTCCAGTAGTACTCACAAGTTGTGCATGAGTTGAGCAAATCGTATGAGTAGAACATGTTGTATATACATGCATGAGCGTGTCAAAATTGAACTTAATATTTGACTCTACAACAACAACCACCCAAGTATAATCCCACAAGTGAGGTCTGGGGAGGGTAGTGTGTACTCATACCTTACCCCTACCCTGGTGGGATAGATAGGTTGTTTCCGATAGGCCCTTGGTAATATTTGACACTGTTAGTGGATATAACTTAAATTTAGGGGGAAAAATACTCCCCGACTGTCCCAAGAAGTTCTCTTTGCCAAACTGCACCTGCATCACGCTAACTCCAGGGAAAAGAACCTTATAGCGTTTACCCATGCTTCACATATATAACTGGAAAATGGTAATCCAGGTTGTTCTCCCTGTCACTCCCAGATTCATTTCTATATGGCAAAGAAAAACAATTTGGTAACGAAGGTCAAGATACTCATTTTTATTGAACTATAGATTATAGAATGCAAGAGCAAGATATTACGGGAGTAAAGAAATCAAATATAAAATATAGATCCATGTTCTATTTGAAGAGATCTCTGATTCAACTATTCAAAGATAATCAACCAGTCAATACAATATCACCAGAAGTCGATTCCTAATGTTGATAAAGTATCTTTTATGCCAATGAAGTGGCTACTTGTGAAGTAGAGAAGCCAAGTTCGACTCAACATCTTCTTTGGCTTTCTGATCAAATGACTCATCACCAATATATAGGTCCAGAATTGATCTGCATAAGAGTTTGCTTTGTATGCTTCCCACTTCCTTTCCGTCAACTATAAAAGAAAAAAAAACAGAACTTAAGCTTCATCGAAATGATTGATGCAAGAATGAACTTTGAACAAACAACTACAAAGCAAAAAGTTCAGAGATAATATTTAGAGAAATGAGAAGAAAACATCCAAATAAGGAAAAATATTTTCAACAGCTAACATACAGCAATCCCTTTTTAGTTTTATAGATAGCGAAACTGGTGAAGGCCAGAAAAAATATATCCGTAACAAAAGGGATGGTTGGTTGAAATCTTATACCAATCCTGTAGAGAACCAAAATGTTTAGCCACTTCCTGTTGTAAGGGCAGCCCGGTGCACTAAGCTCCCGCTATGCGCGTCGTCCGGAGAAGGGCTGGACCACAAGGTCTATTGTACGCAGGCTTACCCTGCATTTCTGCAAGAAGCTGTTTCCACGGTTCGAACCCGTGACCTCCTGGTCACATGGAAACAACTTTACCAATTATGCCAAGGCTCCCCTTCCTTCTTAGGAAATGTAAGGGAATGAAATATGACAACTGATGGTGTGATCAGAATATATTTTTCGTATTGCTCTTGTTTAGCTCTCACTTGATAAACTAATTTCCCCTTTATTGTAGCCTCTTTTATACTGCTTTGAAATCAAACCTTAAAAGGGCAATGGCTAAAAGAAAATAATGGCATGATGTATCTGCTTAATAGCTCTTCAATGATTTTGGCCAACCGATAGCTATAACATTTGTTTTTTCAACACACACAGACACAAATTACACGCACAGCCAAAATGCTGGCAACAGAAATAAATCATCTTACTTGTTGTGTGAAGTATGTACCCATGGTCTCTGGAGAGCTCTATGATAGATCCCCGAGGTATTTTAATGTCATCTTTAAACTGGGAAGTGAACCTGCAGTTACAAAAAGACATTTTAGGCTATAAAAGAACTAGAAGGAGGCAAGAATAGTTAATGATTTGGAAATGATAATGTTCTAAATAAACTGGTTAGCAGCTAAATGAACTCTATTCAAGGAAAAGACGTGCTGTTTGTAAAGCTGAGAGATAACTGATCACATTTAGGCAAAAGAGTCCAGTAATAATGTCCAAGACTGTGATATTGCAAAGCATTAAATTTAAAAGGTAACTTGAGTAAGGTTTCAGAATATATATAAGAATTGAATAATTTAGGGTGCGAGCTAATGAAGTGCTTCTTCCAGCTTTAGCAGTCTTTTGCCGTGATCTGGTATTTATTTGAAAAAGGTTGAATAAGACACCGATAATATGAGGCTAAGGAATTACCTATGGAGCAATTCTTTGTTATCATATCCCCCAAACTTGAGTAATCTGCTGCCAACAGATTCTTCAAAAGCACTACGCACAGAACCAATGCTTAGTCTCCCATACACTATCTGAAGCCTAACAGTTATGCGTATATCATTTTCCATGAGATGATCCCTCAACTCTTCCTTTTGCTTCAGTTCAGAATCAGAGGGACCGACATGCTTCTGAGCCAGACACTTCTTCACATCACCATCATCAGCATACACACCTATTGGGTGTCATATCGACATCACATTAGATAACGACCATACTTTAAAGTAAAGCTCACTTTTCCTTCGAGATGGGACATTCAAAATTGCAAAAGGAAAAAAGAAGTGAGCATAATGCATATCTCCGCTTATCATTAAAAGGAAGATCCAAATAGAAACGACAATGAGATTCTAAAATATGATAATACCACGGATTTAAATTTTATGCACTAACAGTATAAGAAACTGTTTCAGGTTACTTCAAACCTATTCCAGGTAACTATCTATAGTAAGCATGAGTCGATCAAAATGACACCAGCTAACATAAAAGGCAAAGTTATTTACATGGTCAGATGGAAACTTAATAAATCCTACCATAGGGTAATAAAGTGACTAATAGAGCTCTTGAACTTTGACTGAAATAGAAAGTGAATCAGCTAAAAACAGATAAGAATTGGCATTCATATGATACTCACTGTGTTCTAATTTATGTGACACTATTTCCTTATTAGGTTATTACAAAAAGAGCACACATTAATACATTTGGAAATAATATAACTTTAAACTTTCATTTTACCTTTTATGAGAATCTTTTATAGTGATGAGAATGTTATGACATGTTAAATACACAAGCTTCAACAATATTATAGTCAGCGACACAAATGTCATGACATGTTTAAATGTTATGTCACGTTTAAGATCACAAGTTTCAAAAGTATAATAGTCACACAAATATTATGACATGGTTAAACCACGAGTTTCAACATTCTTATTTTTTTCTTAAGTTCTTTGCCGAATCAAATTAAGTCACATAAGTTGGACCTGAAGGAGTTTAATTAAGCATTTGTGCTCCACACAATGATCACAAAAATCAACAATTCCAACTAAACTACAAGCATCTACTTCAAAAATTGATATAGAGCAAAAAAAGAAAGTAAATTGCAGTGACAATGTGGTACCAAAAGCATAGACATCAATGTTTTTCAACCCAAAAATTGCCTTTTTGCGCAGCCCAATTCCGAGGAGTCGCTGGGACTCTTTCAGAATTGAAGGAAATGACATTCCAGTCCTCGATTCAGTGACTGGAGCTGAATTATCAACTAAAGAAACAGAACCCCACAAAGGTGAAGAATGATTTTTGTTAGGCGAGAAGTTGGAGATTAGAAAATTCATAGCATTTTCAAAAAACGGATTTTTGGGGCTTTGAGTGATGGCAATGATCGCTCCGCCAGCAGCCACGACTGAACTTCCGGCGGCGAGGGCAGCGGCGGTGGACAAGGAGCGAGATGAAGCATTTGGGGTGGAGGAACACGGTGGCTTCTGCGGCTGAGAAAACAAGAACGGAAAACGCAGAGAAGCCATTGTTTATTTCCTTTTACTACGAGTATAGTTTACTTTGTACTTCAAAAATATAACAAAAGGAATGTACTAATTCTTTTCATCCTAATATTATTTTTATCTATTTCTTTTTCCTATTTTCTCTGCACTTTTTGTTTTCACTTTTAGTAGAACTTTTAATTTTATAAGAAGTTTTTCTAGTGATGCAAATGATATGTCATGTTAAATACGCAAGTTTCAACAATATTATAGTCCCCGACACAAATGTCATGACATGTTAAATGTTATGTCAGATTTAAAATCACAAATCTCAAAAGTATTAGCGTCACAAAAATATTATGACATGGTTAAACCACGAGATTCAAAATTCTTAGTGGGTGTTTGGTCATAAGAATTGTAAAATTCCAAAAAAAAATGTTTGAAAAAATTTCTCATTTGAAATTTAGAATTGTTTTTGGATATGAATATAATTTTGGGTTGTCTTTAAAGTTTTGTTAGTATTTGAGTGAAAATTTAGAAAAATAAATTTTTAAAGTTTTTCAAATGTTCAAAAATTTCCAAAATGTATCTTAAAGTGAAAATTGAAAATTTTATAAACAAACACTGATTTTAAAAAATATGAATTTTTTTTGGAAAAAAGGAAAAAATTTATTATGTCCAAACAGGCTCTTAGTATTTTTTTTTTTCCCAAGTTACGTGCCGAATCAAATTAAGTCACATAAATTGGAGTGGAAGGAGTATAATTAAGCATTTGAGCTCCACACAATGATCACAAAAATCGAAAATTCCAACTAAACTACAGGAATCTACTTCAAAAATTGATAAAGAGAAAAAAAAGAAGAGTAAATTGGAGTGACAATGTGGTACCAAAAGCATAGTCATCAATATTTTTCAACCCAAAAATTGCCTTTTTGCGCACCCCAATTCCAAGGAGTCGCTGGGACTCTTTCAGAATTGACGGAAATGACATTCCAGTCCTCGATTCTGTGACTGGAGCTGAATTCTCAGCTAAAGAAACAGAACCCCACAAAGGCGAGGAATGATTTTTGCTAGGTGAGAAGTTGGAGAGTAGAAAATTCATAGCATTTTCAAAAAACGGATTTTTGGGACTTTGAGTTATGGCGATGATCGCTCCAGCAGCAGCCACGACTGAACCGCCGGCGACCACGGCGGTGGAGAAGGAGCAAGATGAAGCATTTGCGATGGTGGAACACGGTGGCTTCTGGGGCTGAGAAAACAAGAACGGGAAACGCAGAGACGCCATTGTTTATTTTTTACCTTTTACTACTAGTATAGTTTACTTTATACTTCAACAAATATAACAAAAGGAATGTGATTCTTTTCTTCCTAATATTATTTTATCTATTTCTTTTTACTATTTTCTCTACACTTTTTTTCCACTTTTAGTACTAACGAAGGCAAGAATTTCCTCTCCTAGCGAGAGATAATGGAAATATTTTTTTTTTGGTTTCTTATCTGGTATTCGGTTACTTGCTATTAAAGGAAAAGCAGCACCATTCGCTACACCATATCCTTAGAGAAAATACTCTTTTATTTATATAGTAATGGTGTGTTAGTCGATTCTGTCATCCTATGAGCAAGATAACTTTATCTATTAAGACATAACCAAATTGAAAAATATTAGTACCTGATATTCTTTTTGGTCTATGTAGACAATAAATTTGCGTCGAGAAAATAAAATCAAGACCGAAAATATCGCAACAATCGTAGTTTTTTATTTCAAATATTTGAGTGTACAATCTCTATGATTCCTCTGATTCTACTTTTCTAGTATAAATTCAAGGGCCTTTGAGCTTGATCTTGAATTTGAATTTGATTTATCCGTCGCGAACACTTTGATTGTTGCCACGAATTTTATCAAGAACAAGTAGCTTTGATCTTGAATGCCTTGTATTTGATTTGACTTCGTTCTTGATCTTGAATACTTGAATTGTTCCTCGTTCTTGAGCTTGAATACTTGATCTGTTCTTCGTTCTTGAACTTGAACTTGATTTCTTGAACTTGAACTTGATTGCTTGAAGCTTGAAACTTGTGGAGGAATTTGCAGTGTTTGATCCACGAGTTCTTTCTTGCTTCTTGTTATAACTTCTGGTGTCTTTTCTGAGTTATGAAGACCCCTATTTATAGTTGTGGGAGGGAAGAGTTATGATAAGAACAAACTCTTTTCGACCAATCAAATTCAAGTGTGACAAGGCCGCATTTGATTGGCCAGAACATGTCACTTGCACACGTGGCGCGATTTCATTGGCCTTTTAGCGTGACTTGGCATGCCTTGTCATTTTGACACATGGCATGATCCCATTGGCTCTTCCATTTGACTTGACGTGCCACGTCATTTGACACGTGGCACCAAACGGGTCCTCTAGGAAGATGGCATCTTGGGCTTAATGAAGTGGGCTCATCACTTTAGCCCAATTAAATGGTAGCCCAATGGATTAAGACTTATTTAATTAATCCATATATGTTGGACTTATATAATTAATTCAATTATATTAGCCCATAATATTTGTTTGGACCAATATATCTTGAATTTAAAATATAATCCAAATTATTTTATTGAATTTAAATTCAATAAATTTTGCATGCCTATATATGCCCCCTACTTCAGGACTTGTCGAGATAACTTTGTTAAAACTTAGGCAAGGGTTGAAGTATTAATATGGCATCATTTATTTTCCCTCGTATAATCTGAATTATGCCAAGCACTTATGGCCTTTAGGATTCCCTTAATCATTCAATTGGTTACTTAAATAATCAAAAATAACATTTCTTTCGTTGGTTCAAATCCACATATCATTGATCACGGTGTTGCACAATTTTATAAATTGGCAAGTTTCAACTAAGCATCTCTTTGGAGATTACACGTAAGCAACACTTGTGTTCCTTTGCCCAAATAAGTTATTTACCATTATTTTGGTTTAATAACCTCTGTGCTTCAAAATTTTAAAAAGCCAAATCCTGCATTACAAGTAAATGTAGTGCTAGTAGATACAACAACAACAACATACCCAGTTAAAATCCCACTAATGGGGTCTGGGGAGAGTAGGGTGTACGCAGACCTTACCCCTACCCCGAAAAGGGCAGAGAGGCTGTTTCCAGGGGACTCTCGGCACAACAGGAAAGGCAATAATATCAGAAAATAAATAAGAGAAAAGATATGTAACAATAAAAGATACCAGAAAGAAAATAACCACAACAAATAAGTGAAAGGACAATAACACAAAACTATGCAAAACATCAATGTGAATACCACAAAGACTGCTAACAAACCTAACGAAACTCTAACAGACTACCCGGTACAAAGAGGGAAGAACACTCGACTACCCCCTAGCCTACCACCCTAATGCTCGACCTCCACATGTTCCTATCAAGAGCCATGTCCTCGAAAATCTGAAGTCGCGCCATGTCCTGCCTGATCACCTCACCCCAATACTTCCTAGGCCGCCCTCTGCCTCTTCTCGTACCTGCCAAAGTCAACCGCTCACACCTCCTAACCGGTGCATCTAGGCTTCTCCTCCACACGTGTCCGAACCATCTAAGCCGCGCTTCCCGCATCTTATCGTCCACGGGAGCCACGCCCACCCTCTCCCGAATATCTTCATTCTGAATCTTATCCAGCCTAGTGAGCCCACACATCCATCTTAACATCCTCATTTATGCTACTTTCATCTTCTGGATATGTGAATTCTTGACTGGCCAATACTCAGCTCCATACAACATGGCCGGTCTAACCACCGCTTTATAGAACTTACCTTTGAGTTTCGGTGGCACATTCTTGTCACACAGGACTCCAGACGCTAACCTCCATTTCATCCACCCCACTCCTATACGGTGCGTAACATCCCCATCGATCTCCCCATCTCCTTGGATAATTGACCCTAAGTACTTAAAACTTTCTCTCTTGGGGATGACCTGTGAGTCAAGCCTAACTTCCACCTCCGCTTCCCCCGTCACGTTGCTGAACTTACATTTCACATATTCTTCCTTAGTCCTACTCAACTTGAAACCTTTAGACTCTAGGGTCTGCCTCCATACCTCCAGTCTCCCATTAATGCCGCCTCGCGTCTCATCAATCAGAACTATATCATCAGCGAACAGCATACACCATGGCACCTCTCCTTGGATATGGTGTGTCAGTGCGTCCATCGCCAGAGCAAATAAGAACGGGCTGAGCGCAGATCCTTGGTGTAATCCCATAACCACCGGAAAAGGCTCTGAGTCACCTCCCACAGTCCTTACCCGAGTCATAGCTCCATCATACATATCCTTTATCGCCCTAATGTAAGCCACCGGCACACCTTTCACCTCCAGACACCTCAAAAGGACGTCCCTAGGGACCTTGTCATATGCCTTCTCTAGGTCAATAAACACCATATGCAAATCCCTCTTCCTATCCCTGTATAGTTCCACCAACCTCCTAATAAGGTGGATAGCTTCCGTAGTAGAACGGCCCGGCATGAACCCGAACTGGTTTTCCGATATAGACACCGCCCTCCTTATCCTCATTTCCACCACCTTCTCCCAAACTTTCATGGTATGACTTAGTAACTTGATACCCCTATAGTTGTTACAATTCTGGATATCTCCTTTGTTCTTGTACACCGGCACCATTGTACTCCACCGCCATTCATCAGGCATCCTCTTAGTCTTGAAGATAACATTAAACAGCCCAGTCAGCCACTCCAAGCCTGCCCTACCCGCATATCTCCAAAACTCCACTGGAATCTCGTCAGGGCCGGGCGCTTTGCCCCGACTCATCTTACCCATCGCGCCCACGACCTCCTCAACCTTAATGCGCCTACAATACATAAAGTCTCGGTGACTCTCGGAGTGCCCCAATTGCCCTAACACGATGTTTCCACCCCCCTCTTCATTCAGAAGTTTATGGAAGTACGACTGCCATCTTGGCCTAATCTGGGCCTCTTCCATCAATACTCGACCGTCCTCGTCTTTGATACACCTCACTTGATCCAGATCGCAAGCCTTCTTCTCTCTCGCTTTGGCCAATCGAAATAACTTCTTATCCCCACCTTTGCGCCCCAGTTCCTCATAAAGCCGACCAAAAGCAGCAGTCTTAGCCTCTGAGACCGCTACTTTCGCCTCCTTCCTAGCCTCCTTATATCTTTCTCTGTTCGCTCTTCTCTGATCCTCGTCGGTGCTCTCTATTAACTTAATGTACGCCGCTTTCTTGGCTTCTACTTTACCTTGGACCACGTCATTCCACCACCAGTCGCCTTGATGCCCGCCATAATAGCCTTTCGAAACTCCCAACACCTCTCTTGCTGCCTCCCTTATACAGTCCGCCGTCGCCGTCCACATAGCGCTAGCGTCCCCACCACTCTTCCAAGCACCCATATTTGTCAGCCGCCCCTCCAACTCATGCGCATTATCCTTAGACAAAGCTCCCCACCTAATCCTCGATGGACCCCGAACAAACCTCCTCTTCCTCTTCGCAAAATACTGACGTCCATCACTAGGAGCCTATGTTGAGTTGCGAGGTTCTCACTCGGGATCACCTTGCAATCCTCGCACAAACCCCTATCACACCTCTTGAGGAGGAGATAGTCAATTTGAGTGTTAGCCACCATACTCCGGAAAGTAACTAAATGTTCCTCCCTCTTTGGAAACATAGAGTTCACTATCACCAACTCAAAAGCTCTAGCGAAATCCAACAGTGAGGTACCACCCCCGTTCCTATCACCAAAGCCGAAGCCACCATGCACCTCACCATAGCCACCAGCAGACGACCCAATATGACCATTGAAATCCCTTCCTATGACTAGCTTCTCCGTTGGCGGGATACCCCGCACCACCTCATCCAGCGCCTCCCAGAAGCGCCTTTTTACCTCCTCGTCCAATCCCGTTTGCGGCGCGTAAGCGCTAATGACATTCAGAGTGCTCCCTCCGACTACTACCTTAATCGCCATCAATCTGTCATTCACCCGTCTTACCTCTACCACCGACTCTCTGAGCTCCCTGTCCACTAAAATGCCCACTCCGTTCTTGCCCTTCACGACTCCGGAGAACCACAATTTATACCCGTCTAAATTCCTCGCCTTAGATCCTACCCACCTAGTCTCCTGCACACACGCTATATTGACCCTTCTCTTCTGGAGAATCTTCGCCAGCTCTATAGACTTACCCGTCAACGTCCCTATATTCCACGATCCAACTCTCAACCTATAGGCTACCTTGTTCCCTTTACCCCCTTTGGGCCCCGTCCCACCCCCGACCCTTTCCCTACCCCCTCCCCACTATCCAACCTCCCCGAGGACATGACCCTACTCTGCCATTACAAACCACAGTCTCTATACCTACGAAGGTCTAAAAATGAAACGGAGAAATAATACCACACAAAACAACGAGGGGAGCAAATAGTAACTACAAGCCCACTAAACTGACTTGACTAATACGAAATACTATGCTAATGAAGTAATTAACACAGGGGACAGAGAAACAAGAAGCGGGAGGTACCAATTCCCGTGAATAAAACCTGGAACTCCCGACTTGGTATACTCCCGATGCTGCGGAACCTGGCGTATAGCTGCTACTTTACTGCTTGTGCGCGTGCACCTCCCAAAATGATACCTGCAAAATACACAAACACCCACGGAACCAAGAGAATAGGGTAGCAAAAAACCTAGAAATGAAAACCAATAACTTCTACAAATTACAATAAGAAAGATACAGTCTTATGTTGCCAACAGAGATAAAGGCAAAAGGATTGAGTGTATAGTAGGGGATTCTTTTTGGAAAACAGTTTTCGAAATGCTAACTGTAAATAAAAGCTTTCTGAAAACTTACGAAGGAGAATCAGATCTTGAGAAAAATGAACTGTTGAAATGGTAGTTTTACACGAACAATCTACACAAGAAGAAATAATCGACACGAACAAGGGAATTTTATTTTTGCGGCAGTTGTTCAGAAACTAACTTGCAATGATTGGCTAAATTCAAGCAGCAATACTTTTGGTCCAGAACAAAGCAAGTTCTAGCACCAAGGGATCACACAAGTATAACACGAATATAAAAATAAATAAAATATTAACATGTACCAGTGATTAACGAGTAGTGAAAGAGGTAATTTGAAGTATTACTGAGTTTGTTTGCATTGAATTTAGTAAAAGAGAGGGAGAAGAAACCAGGAACCCTATACCCCCAAATCGATAACGTTGATTACTGTTCTTTTTGCGAATTCTACATTAACTCCAAAAGGATAAGTACACGAGCTTTTATATGTGTGTCAAGCTAGTAGTACTTCCGTAGACATTGAATCCTAATGGAACTTGTTTTCCTGCTTTTCTAACTCGAGTAGCCTTTTGAAATTACGAATCCATCGCTACCCTTTTATCATGTTGCATTATCATAACCTGCACATCTCCAAAAAGGTTTAGAAAACCTATCACCATCTTACAATAACCACTTCCAACTAGGAGCAGTAACTATGTACCACATCGGAACTTTATTCCCAGTTACTGCCTTGAGAAATCTATATAAGGACGCGTCATCTCCAACTTGTGAGCATCAATTCGCTGTGCAGACGAGCCATTTTAAGTTTGACTTCGACAATTAGAAAATATCAGATGGTAATTTCTTCTTCTGTATATTTCCCTTTGCTTTTATTTTTCCCTTCTTTTATTTTGTAGGCCCAAGAAGAAAAGTTGTCGAGTGCTAAGTTGACGAGCAACTCCATGACGTCCCATCGAAGGATAAATCGTTAACAACTTATAGACGGTTAAATTCACAACAATTTATAGACGGACGGATCTTGCAACAACTTATAGACAGATCAATTTGCAACAACTTATAGATGGATAAATTCGTAACAACTTATAGACGGACAAACCCCATTACTATATAGACGGATACGTCAACATCAACATATAGACGGACAAATCAACATCAACATATAGACGGACAAATCCACATCAACATATAGACGGACAAGTCCACATTATCATACAGACGAATAAATCCACCTCAATATATAGACGGACAAATCCACATCACCATATAGACGGACAAATCAACATCAACATATAGACGGACACATCCAGTGGCGAAGCCAGAAATATTTCCAAGGGTGTTCAAAATTGAAAGAAGTAGAAAAAAATTCCGACAAAGGGTGTTCAATATAGGTTTTATATATCTAAATTCAATATTTTACTTATATACACAGTGTAATTTTTTATAACTTTTCGGCGAAGGGTGGTCAGTTGACCACCCTTTGCTAAACGTGGCTTCGCCCATGGACACATCCACATCAATATATAGATGGACACATCCACATCAACATATAGACGGACAAATCCGCATCATCATATAGACAGATAAATCCACCTTAATATACAGACGGACAAATCCACATCACCATATAGACGGACAAATCCGTGAAGAGACCAACTTAAAGTGCAAAGGGATTTAAGCGTCCACCTTAAGATTGGAAAATTAAAGTTCTTTTTAAGGACAAACCCGTAAAGGGACCAACTTAAGGTGCAAAGGGACTTAAATGCCCACCTTAAGATTGGAAAATTAGAAAGCCTCAACTTAAAGACTTGGTGGATTTGTAGACTTCAACTTGAAGACCGACAAACTTAAAGTTTTGACGGATTTGAAGATTTGGCGGACTTTGATGCGTCAACTTCAAGAGCGGTGGACTTTAAACTTCAACTTGAAGAGTTAACAGACTTGAAGACTTCAACTTAAAGACTTGGAGGGCGTAAACAACTCAACTTGAATTCTGGTGAACTTAAGGACTTAAACTTGAAGACCGATGGACTTGGAGGGCTTGAATACTTCAACTTGAAGACTGGCGGATTTGAAGACTTCAACTTGAAGACCAAAAATTTGAAGGTTTGGCGAACTTGAAGGCATAACTAATCACCAGGCTTCATTGCAAATACTTGGTAGCCTCCTAAAAGACTATAATCATTCCATTGAAGACACCAATTTACCATGGAAGCTTGCCCCTTTTAAATCAAATGAGATCAAAGTTCAACAGGAGGATGGCGTTTCAGCTTGATTTTACATTCCTCCATACTTCACTCGGACAACAATTGGGGCAATATGTATCTTTTGAACTTATGCGACTGAACTCAGAATCAAACTCTAAGCTGCCTACGTACCTCGGTGAAGAGGATCAAGTCATACCATAGTTTAGAATGGGTAATTTTTTATTTATTTATTTATTTCAATTAATTTTTTTTATGTGTCCTAACTTTTGCCTAGGCCGCCCCTTTCGAGGTTTCCAACCTAGCGGACTTTTTTTTTGGGCCGTACACAGTTTAGACTCATGTGGGCCAGGAGAGTAGCAACATGCAGTTTAGGCTCATGCGTCAAGGAGCGTCATGACTCGTAGTTTAGGCTCGTATGTCAAGGAGCGTTGCAATTTCAAGGATAATACTTCTTTAAGAATTTGCCATTGATGGGGCCGATTCTCATGCCATCTGCATCAACCAGCTTGTAAGCCCCACTTGAGTAAGCTTCTTGTACGACATATGGCCCATCCCATCGAAGTGAACTTCCCTATAGGTTTATGGGAAGTAGTTATGGGTCTTCGTACGGCAAGGACTTAATCTCCTACTTGAAAGGATCTCGGGCGAACTCTTTTATTAAAGGCGCGAGATAATCGAGCTTGATAACATTCAAGACTCTGTTGAGCTTCCAATCTCTTTTCATCAAGAGCTTCCAACTCTACTAATCGAAGTCGAGCATTTTCTTCATCAGTGATCCCTTCTTGAATATCCAGTCGTAGCGAAGGTATTTGACGCTCAAGTGGCAAGACGGCTTCGACTCCATAAACGAGTGAATAAGGAGTTACCTGTGTTGGCGTGCGGTGAGTCATCCTATATGCCCATAGAGCTTCTTCCATACGGTCATTCCAATCTCGTTTGGATTTGGAGACGACTTTCTTTAACAAGTTGCATAGAGTCTTGTTGAATGCCTCAGCTAGACCATTGGCGGCAGCATTGTACATCGAAGAGTTACGTTGCTTGAAGCCAAAGAGATCACAAATCTTGTTCATCAACCTATTATCGAATGCCTTTCCATTATCCGTTATTATGTAACGAGGAATGCCAAAGCGATAAATAATGTTTACTCGGATGAAACTTGCAACATTTTCCTTCTTTACTTCCTTAAGAGCAACAGCTTCAGCCCATTTTGAGAAGTAGTCCGTTGCAGCCAAGATGTATAGGTGCCCACCAGAGGACTTAGGCAGTGGTCCAACAACATCCAATCCCCAAGCGTCAAATGGCCAGGATGCAATAGTCGGGTGCAACACTTCAGGAGGTTGATGAATAAAATTCGCATGAAATTGACAAGCCTTGCATCTTCGAGCGTAGTCCAAGCAATCTTTTACCATTGTTGGCCAATAATATCCCATCCTTTTTATATGGAAGTGGAGCTTTGGTCCAGACTGTTGTGACCCACATACCCCAGAATGTGCCTCTTGCAAAGCTTGGAGAGCTTCTTCTTCTCCTAGGCATCGCAAGAGTACTTCCTCGAACGACCTTCTGTATAGAGTATCCTTGTAGTAAAGGAAGCGAGGTGCACGACGACGAATTTCAGTCCTTCTCCTCGGATTTTCTGGAAGTATCCCACAGCTTAAGTAGTCGATAATGGGTTGTCTCCATTCTTCTTTCTCAACTTCAAAAACAGCAACAAGATGCTTGAGTTTGTTTTCTTCACCTTCAGCCTCATTTGGCGGCGGTACTACCCATTTTTGGCAGACGGTAACTTGCGCTTGGTCAGGCAGGGCTAATGATGAAGCTAGAGCAGCTAAGGCATCAGCCTTCTTATTTTCTTTCCTTGGCACATGCTGAATAGTCATATCACCGAGCCACCCCATCAACTTTTTAGCGTAATCATGATATGGGCGTAGTTCAGGCTTCTTGACCTCGTAACTACCCAAAAGCTGATTGACCACTAACTGAGAGTCACCAAAGACTTGCAATTGCAATTGCTTCATATCAACGGCCATTTCAAGCCCAAGTATTACTGCTTGATACTCAACAACATTGTTGGAACAGAGTTGTGTCAAGGTGAAGGAGTAGGTCAAGACTTCACCTTGGGGAGTGACAAATACTACGCCAGCCCCGGCTCCCCCACGATGCGCAGCACCATCAAAGTACATCTTCCATGGAGGTTGAACTTCAACGAGCATTGCATCCTCATCAGGTAGTTCATCAGTTAGCTCCTAGTCATCAGGTATCGGATGATCTGCCAAGAAGTCTGGCAATGCTTGTCCTTTTACAGCCTTTTGAGGGATGTACAAAATCTCGAATTGTTGAAATTGGAGGTACCATATCGCTAGTCGATCACTAAGAACAGGTTTTGACATCACGAACTTGATGGGTTTTGCTTTAGAAACAAGGCGTAACATGAGCTTGAAAGTAGTGCTTCAACTTTTGAATTGAGAAGACTAGCGCCAAACACAACTTTTCAATTGGCGAATAATTCAACTCGTTAGGTGTCATCATCCCGCTCAAGTAGTAAAGAGAGTTTTCTTTCCCCTTACTATTTTCTTCCTCTGGATTTTAATTCCTAGAATTACATCGGCAACTCCTAAGTCTTTCATATCAAACTTACTAGCAAGCATGCGCTTAGTAGCTTGAATGTCGGCAATGTCTTTGCTCATTATTAGCATATCATCAACATATAAGCAAACAATGACTATATGATTTGGAACGTTCTTAATGTAAACACATTTATCACATTCATTAATCTTAAAATCATTTGACAACATTGTTTGGTCAAATTTCGCATGTCATTGTTTGGGTGCTTGTTTTAGTCCATAAAGAGACTTAATAAGTCTACACACCTTCTTTTCTTTTCCCGGAACCACAAACCCTTCAGGTTGGTTTATGTAAATTTCTTCCTCAAGATCACCATTTAAGAAGGCTGTTTTTACATCCACTTGATGGATTTGAAGACCATACAAGACGGCTAACGCTATTAGCATCCGGATGGATGTAATTCTTGTTACCGGCGAGTATGTGTCAAAATAGTCAAGACCTTCTCGTTGTCTAAATCCTTTGACAACAAGTCTTGCCTTGTATTTGTCAATAGTACCATCGTCTTTCATTTTCTTCTTGAAAATCCATTTAGAAAATGCTCCAACAGACCTTTCATGTGCCGCAATGTATAGTATCAATGGCTTTCCAGGTATAGGAGCTGCTAAAACTGGAGGCTTCATCAAGTAGGTTTTGATACTTTCGAAGGCATTGCTACAAGCTTGGTCCCTCTTGAAAGGAACGCCTTTCTTCATGAGGCGACTAAACGGTTGGCACCTCCCAGCCAGGTTTGATATGAATCTTCTAAGGTATGCTAGCTTTCCTTGCAGACTTTTCAATTCATGGATATCTCGAGGCTCAAGCATTTTCAAAATGGCATCCACTTTGGCTTGATCAATTTCGATCCCTCGATGTCGGACAATGAAACCAAGGAACTTTCCAGAAGTAACTCCAAAGGCACATTTCAATGGATTCATCCTAAGTTGGTACCTCCTGAGCAATTCAAATACCATCCTCAAGTCTTTCATGTGGTCGCCCTTCTCCCTTGATTTCACCACCAAGTCGTCAACATAGCATTCGACATTCTTGTGGAGAAGATCGTCGAAAATATTCTGCATAGCCCTTTGGTAAGTAGCACCAGCGTTCTTCAAGCCAAAAGGCATTACCTTGTAGCAATAAATACCCTTTGGGGTACGGAATGCAGTAAGCTCTTCATCTTTTGGTGCCATGCGTATTTGGTTATAGCCCGACGAACCGTCCATAAATGACATTGCCTCATACCCAGTAGTAGCATCGATCATCAGTTCTGGAATGGGAAGCGGGAACTCATCTTTCGGACACGCATTATTAAGATCCCTAAAGTCAACGCACACTCGAATCTGGCCATTTTTCTTCCTTACAGGGACAATACTTGAAACCCATGTTGGGTATTTAACTTCACGAATAAAGCCAGCTTCGATGAGTTTGTTAGCTTTTGTTTCAATCAAGGGAACCAAGTCCGACCTAAAACGCCTTTGGGCTTGTTTAACAGGACGAGCACCATTTTTGACTGCAAGGTGATGGACTGCTACTTTTGGGTCCAAGCCAGGCATCTCTTTGTAACTCCAAGCAAAGACATCCCTGAACTCTTTGAGTAACTCTCTTCATCAACTTCAAGTAAAGCACTTAGGTAGGTAGGTCTTGGTTCTTCATCGGTGCCAAGGTTAACTTCTTTTAGGGCATCAACTGTCGTCTTTACTCCTTCTTCAAGTTCAAGCGGAGCATCTTTCGCATCTTCATCTTCATGAGGGTCCCCATCATTGAAGGATATGTGACAACACGGCGAAACATCTTCCAATTCCGCATTATCTTCCATTGAAGATGGAATGCCATTCTCGACTTGTACAGTAATATGATACGAAGAACCCACACTTTCTTCGTCTTCATCACGTTCCTTAGTATAGACCACAGTATATGGCTTTACCTTCAGTACTTCTTTACACGAAACCACAAGTTTTGTTTGTCGCCTCATTCTAGAAGGAACCAAACTTTGGAAATCCTTAGAGATCTCTTGGATTTTGGGTAAAGCGGGTGTTCTTATGCGTTGAAAATTTCTCCGGAACTTGTTCCCCTTCTTTAGTGGACCCAATCTTTCAAACACGGAGGTCCTTGCAGGTGATCTTCCAAGTCGATCAAAGATAGAAGGCTTGTTAGAAGCGGCTGATTCATCTTCTACAGTAAAATAATTGCTGCTCGCCCTTCTTATTGAAATGCGCACTGGTGACGGTTGCTTGTATCCCAAACCTTCACGTGGTTGCCTCGTTGCAGCTTCTGATGGGAGCTTCCCTAACTTTGACGGCTCATTGGGATTGTATCCAGCTTTTGCGAATAGCTTGTAAGCGTTAGGGTCAAAACCTTCATTTGTTCGCTTTGTAGGGAGTGCCACATTCTGCAAACGATTTTGGGCTACAAACCCTGCAAGCGGCATTGAGGATGACTTTACTGCCTCAATTCGTTTGACCGGAAGAGTTAACTCCTTTGGCATGTTGGTTTGGATATTATATGATTCGCCCCCGTCTTTCTTCCTTTTAAGGACATATTGGAGCGCGGGACTTACTTTCTTTCCATAGGACACAATACCCCATTTATGAGATTTATTCATGTTAGCAGGTACCTCCTTTGTAACAGCTTTGGCTTTACCAATAGTCACCTCAGCTCTTTTATTTATGGGTTCGTCATTCTTCCTTTTCATACCATCATCAGCTTTCAGCTCCTTCACAATGCGGTTCTTCAAGTAGAACTTTGCATCGGCGAAGTGTGACTCAGCCTCGGTGAATGGCTCATCATCAGCAACTATCGTCTTCTCGACTTCACCCTCGACTTCACCCTGAGGATCCTCCATCAACCAAAATCCGGTTTACCCTTTCATCGCGCATATAGCCAACCAGGTACAATGGGCGGTTATGAGGAGTGTCACCTAGCAAAAGATCGTCATTTGTGAACGTGACCTTTTCCTCACAAGCATTAACTTCTTGAGGAGTGGACTCGATGGGCTTTTCCGAAGATGGTGCCAACAGTAGGTCATCACTCTTTTCTTCCCCTTTGTTAGCATGGAAACAAGAGGCATCAATGCCCTCATTGGAAATCTTCGTGCGGAACCAACTTGGTAAAAACTCCTCCAAGGTCACTGGATTTCGTGGCTTTTGAGGGTGGTGCATCTCCACTTTTGCTTTCTTCAAATGCCTAACTGGATTCCTTTTTATGGGTCTTTTTACCATCATCTTCCTTGTTGGTTGTTCCACTGATTCTTTTCGTGGGCTCCTTTTGTGGCGCCTACGACGAGTCACCAACGTCCAACCTTCATCATCATCAGGTTGATCGTCTTCGACTTTGTTGTTCTCCAGCAATTCTTCATTTTTGATTCCTTTTAAACTGCATAACTCATCTAGATTGAATGAGCCAAAGGTGATAGAGACTTGGTTCACGCTTGCTTTCTCATCTTCAAGCATGATCTTCTTTTCGCGAGCCAAGTCCATGACTTTGTCCTTGAAGACAAAGCACTTTTCCAGAGGGTGGCTCACAAGTCGATGGTATTTGCAGTAATTTGGATCATTTGTTTTCCCAGCTTCATTTGGTCGCTTCATCTCCGGAAGCTCGATGAGATTTAACTCGAGGAGTTCTTCGAAAATGGGTGGCACATCAGAATCCAGGAACGGGCACTCTTTCTCTTGCATTTCTTTTAGAGTCAGCTTCCCACTTGGCTTATCTTGAAACGACGTAGATTTCATACTCTGCTTCTTGCTCTCCTTCGTCGTGAACTTCACAAGTGACGTATTGACATTCATAGCCTCTTTGCTTTCAGACTTGGGTACGAACTTGCCCCACTTCCTGACTTCTTGCTTGTCATTCGCTTTGCGAGGTTCATAGATGGGCAGCCTTTCATTTCCAGCGGAGGCCATGCTCAATTCCATGTCATGGGCACGAGTTGCAAGTTCTTCAAATGTGCTAGGCTTGATACCTTGCAAGATGTAGCGCAATCCCCAATGCATGCCTTGGATGCACATCTCTATGCCTGAAGCTTCACTAAGCCTGTCTTTGCAGTTGAGGCTTGCATTCCTCCAACGATTGATAAAGTCGATAACTGGTTCCCCCTTTCGTTGACGAGTATTTGTAAGTTCTATCATACTCACAGTACGTCTCGTACTATAAAAGCGATTGAGGAACTCTTGCTCTAGTTGATCCCAGCTATCGATAGATCCAGCCTCGAGGTCCGTGTACCAGTCAAAAGCATTTCCTTTTAGCGAGCGGACAAACTGCTTGATGAGGTAATCTCCATAAGTCCCAGCATTGTTGCACGTCTCCACGAAGTGCGCAACATGTTGCTTTGGGTTACCTTTACCATCAAACTGTTGAAACTTCGGAGGTTGATAGCCAGCAGGCATCTTCAACATATCGACCCTTGCAGTGTACGGCTTTGCATATGTAAGGGAGGATTTGGCAGCAACTTCATATTTGTTCTTAATGGTTCCTTCGATGAACTCCTTCAGTTGATCGATTGGAATCATCCCTTCAGATGAGACAGGGATAGCCTTAGTGGATGCTGCTTGTCTTGGGGGAGAGTCACTCTCTAGAACCTCTGGGAGCTTGCCGGGTGCATGGGTGGATTCTTCTTCCATCAAGATTCCCACCCTGTCTGTTAGCTTGTCAATTCTAGCCTCTTGATTTTGCATGCATTTGGTCAAGCCAGCGATTGCTTCCGTCAAGTTTGCCAACTGCTCCTCCATGGATGAAGTGTTTGTCACCATGGCTTGCATGATTGTCGTGGATGACGGAGAGTAGCATGGATTTTCACACAGATTGATCCTTGATTGGCTCACGCTATGTGGTGTAAGTGGGGAGGATCCATCACTTGAAGCATCATCATCTTCCTTCATAGCAGAGTGCTTGGATCCGGAGAGGTCAAGCAGAGCAAGAGTTTTCTTGATCTTTTCAGCAACATCGCTTCCTCCTTCAGATGCGTTTGTGGAAGATCTTGCTCCTTTTGAGGATGAAGATCCGAAAACAGAGGTTGACGCGGACGGCACTTGGGGTGCTTGTTGTCCTAAAGAGCTTGCTTTGCTCCTCGTAACTGGTCCGAAGCTTCCAAAGGTAACGTCGAGGATGCTTTCCACATCAGCATAGAACCTGGAGTTAGCAGCTTTGGTGGAAGTTGAAATGGAGTTGATTTTCTTTGAAGCAATTTCAATGTTCTTGAACTTTGGTGATTGAAAAGTTGAGATGAGAGGTAGAGATTGTCCCACTGGGCGTGCCAGAATTTGTAGACAATAAATTTGCGGATGAGAAATAAAATCAAGACCGAAAATATCGCAACAATCGTAGTATTTGAATTTGAATATTTGAGTGTACAATCTCTATGATTTCTCTGATTCTACTTTTCTAGTATAAATTCAAAGGCCTTTGAGCTTGATCTTGAATTTGTATTTGATTTATCCGTCGCGAACACTTTAATTGTTGCCACGAATTTTATCACGAACAAGTAGCCTTGATCTTGAAGCCTTGTATTTGATTTGACTTCGTTCTTGATCTTGAATACTTGAATCGTTCTTCGTTCTTGAGCTTGAATACTTGATTTCTTCTTTGTTCTTGAACTTGAACTTGATTTCTTGAACGTGAACTTTGATTGCTTGAACTTGAACTTGATTGCTTGAAGCTTGAAACTTGTGGAGGAATTTGCAGTGTTTGATCCACGAGCTCTTTCTTGCTTCTTGTTATAACTTCTGGTGCCTTTTCTTGGTTATGAAGACCCCTATTTATAGTTGTGGAAGGGAAGAGTTGTGATAAGAACAAACTCTTTTCGACCAATCAAATTAAAGGATGACATGGCCGTATTTGATTGGCCAGAACATGTCATTTGCACACGTGGCGCGATTTCATTGGCCTTTTAGTGTGACTTGGCATGCCTTGTCATTTTGACACATGGCACAATCCTATTGGCTTTTCCGTTTGACTTGGCGCGCCACGTCATTTGACACGTGGCACCAAACTGGGCCTCTAGAAAGATGACATCTTGGGCTTAATGAAGTGGGCTCATCACTTTAGCCCAATTAAATGGGCTAGCCCAATGGATTAAGACTTATTTATTTAATCCATATATATTGGACCTATATAATTAATTCATTTATATATTAGCCCATAATATTTATTTGGACCAATATATCTTGAATTAAAATATAGTCCAAATTATTTTATGAATTTAATTTAAATAAAATTTATATGCCTACAATACTGCGAGCCGTTTTGTAACTGGTGAACTTCAGCTTTAGGAGCTGAAGTTTTTGTTTTTGTAACTGGTGAACTTCAGCTCTAGAGCTGAAGTTTTTGTTTTGTAACTGGCGAACTTCAGCTCTAGAGTTGAAGTTTTTATTTTGTAACTGGTGAACTTCAACTTTAGGAGCTAAAATTTTTGTTTTTGTAACTGGTGAACTTCAGCTCTAGAGCTAAGTTTTTGTTTTGTAACTGGCGAACTTCAGCTCTAGAGCTGAAGTTTTTGTTTTTGTAACTGGTGAACTTTAGCTCTAGAGCTGAAATTTTTGTTTTGTAACTGAAGTTTTTGTTTTTGTAACTGGTGAACTTCAGATGTAGAGCTGAAGTTTTTGTTTTGTAACTGTCGAACTTCAGCTCTAGAGCTGAAGTTTTTGTTTGTAACTAGCGAACTTCAGCTCTGTTTTGTAACTGGGGAACTTCAGCTTTAGGAGCTGAAGTTTTTGTTTTTGTAACTGGTGAACTTCAACTCTTTGTTTTGTAACTGGCGAACTTCAGCTCTAGAGCTGAAGTTTTTGTTTTGTAATTGTCGAACTTCAGCTCTAGAGCTGAAGTTTTTGTTTGTAACTGGCAAACTTCAGCTCTAGAACTGAAGTTTTTGTTTGTAACTAGCGAACTTCAACCTTCTTAGAGTTGAAGTTTTAACTGACTTTCCATATAATTCGAACGTTGAAAGTATTAGATGGAAATACAGGTGCTCACTAACTTATGTAATCCTCTTGGTCAGATTCCTCCAATTTGGTATACTTCTTAAATACCAAATTGATGAACTAAAAGGTTTCTATCTCCACAACCCATGTCAATTACTGGAACATTTTCACAATCAGCGACTTCAGAAAGGAGTGGCCTATCGGATTGAGGGCGAATATAACTTTGAGGGATAGTAGAGTGGCGGATTCCGCTGGACAAAACTTTTGTTTCCATGGAATATATCTGGCTATCCACAGCATATGAAAAAAGGGATTTTTGTTTTGGAAGGGGTATAATAGTCATATTATTACGAATTTTTTGTTAGTCGGCTACGAAATTAGTAGTTTTTAAAAATAGGGTACGGGTTAAAAGGTGGCATAAATATAGGGTATGGCTGCAAATCGCCCAATATTGGACTTTACCTTTTGGGCCAATACAGAGAAACACATGCATTTTATAGAAGAATTAACCCAAATAACCGCTCATCCAATCACTTAAACTTAAAATAGTCGGTAGAGGTATAATAAAGGTCTATCTTATGTTTTATATGTGTATAGTTGTGTATAATCAATGTATATGGCTAGAAAAAGTAAACATTGAATATGGCCGGCAAAGATCCCTTTTCTATAACCGCAGTTTCCGGACTAGTTTGTGAGCGCCTTGATTATTTTACCAAGTACATCTACCTACTAGCATAGATATCAAATAATTCTGTCCATCAACGCGTAGACAGTACATTTGTCTCTACTGAAATTTAAATATTGATCACCCATGATTTTCTTCTCATTTCATTGATCGCTGGGTCACACTCGGGCATGCATTTGCCTGGCCCTGACATAAAATGAGAAGGTAAACATACCTGTCTTTCTACAATTATTGTTCAAAAACAATTTATGTTTCGATATAGCCACAAAATGATCACTTGGTCAAATCAATATTTACGTGGTATTATTTTGAATTAGACTTGTCACAAGACAATATTCCTTCTGGTCCTCAAGAATATTACTGAATTGTCTCTAACTAAAGAACCAGCAATTCTCTGACCCTATACATTAGTGGAATTTAAGAAGCCACCCACCAAACTTCTTCATTGTAATTCTGCTTCTAGCCACAAACTCCATTCACACATTTACTCCAAACTGTCCTTCCTTGCAAAAGTTTATCCGCTATCTATATTAATAGGTTCAGAATGAGTGCGATCTTATTAAATGTACAAAAAAAGAGCAGTTCGGTACACAAATATATCCTCTGTTCACATAGGGTCCGGGGAAGGGCCTCATCTCGAGGGATGTGATGTGGGTAGCCTACCCTGATGCAAGCGCCAGTGGCTAATTCCACGGCTCGAACTTGTGACTATAGGTCACACGGAGACAACTTTGCTATTGTTCCACGCAGAGGCAGACCTAGGATTTGAAGGTTGGGGTGCACTTTTGGATTTAACCAAATTTTGCTTTGTATATAGGGTACACACACTAATATATCACTATTTTCTAAAGACATATACATGCATACATAAAAAATTTGTCGAACTTTAGGGGTGCTAGCGACCCCTTTCATATCCAAGGGTCCCTTTATCTTAGTACGTGTATACATTTTTTTTTTTTTTTTTTGCATATTTATATATAGTTCGAGCAGAAAGCAATAGGTTCAGTTGACTCACAAAATGCGCCCTGCCTCCACTTCTGCCTCCTAGAATCCTCATATTCCTTCTTATAATCATAGACTTCCTTGTATGACTTAGTATGCAGTAAAAGGAAACTCATGAAAATGCAGAAATTGATTCAACTTGATCAGCTGGAGAACACTGGAGATGAAACTGATGACACTCGCCAACTTCATGATCAACGTATAGTTGTCCCGACTATCCTCAATCAAATAGCTGATGGATTTGAGAAGAAAGAACAGTCATGGTAATACAACTCTAATATCATAAGCAATTGCAGATTTGATTCCAATGTTTCCTCATTTATACCTTAAATACTTACAACTATATGTGAGCTGTTGTTATATGCAGGTTTGCTACTTCTCAGCTTCCAAGTGATTTATCAATTCGAGTTGACGACATCACCTTCTATGTTCACAAGGTAAGTAAAGGACATTCTGCACAAACTAATGCAAGAATTATTTATCTAAAGTTCTATGCAAGAAAATACAGAATAGTAAAGCCTCTTCTTTACTACTTTTCTCTACTATGTAGGGCATTTTACACAAACTAATTAATACAAGAATTATTCAAACAATCACTCAGTTTTCTTCTGCTATTGAAATCCTCCTCCTCTCTATTTCTAATTATCTACCTCTTTTTTGCTTCTTTCTTATACTCTCTTAGCATAGTTACTAAAGCAATTAACTGTGAAACTTAATATTACAACAACAACGACCCAGTATAGTCCCACAAGTGGGGTTTGGGGAGGGTAGTGTGTACGCAGACCTTACCTCTACCCCGATGGGGTAGATAGGCTGTTTCCGATAGACCCTCGACTCAAGAAGACGAAAAGACAAAAAGAGAAAATATATTAGTACCAGCATGGAAATAATAACAACACAAGAACCAGTGAATAGATGAAAGGCAGAAAAAATGGCCAGTAAATAATACCCGGCACTATGAAAACGGATGAGTAGTGTAAACACAGCACTGACCACTAGCAGTCTAAGACAAAATCCTATCAGTCTAGCCTCACACTGGAAGATGAAACTTAATATTGTAAATAAATTAATTCTTTCTATATTTAGTTGAAAATTGAAAAAACAATTGTGTCTAACGTTATTAATATTGTCATTATTGTATAATTAGATGTTGAAATTAGGAGATTTAATTGCAATTTTATGTTATACGTACTAAATTCAAATATGCTACATAGTTTTTGTACTTTCGGCATGTTTTGCTTCTTGTTGCCTTATTGCTTTTTTGCGCTTTTGGGAACACTGCTCCATGGTCAAATTTAGGGTTCTACAGTATCATCATACCAAACACTCCTTTCATTCCAATTTATACGACACTCTTTCCTTTTAAGTTAGTCCCAAAGAAAAAAAAAAATCTTTCTATATTTAAACCATAAGTGTCAAACATCTTCACATAAATTGGGAGGGAGGGAGTATTACATAGCTTCATTAAACATAAATCAATTAATGAGAGGTTAATTCAAGTTTATTTACTCACAGTATCCGCTGGTTGCAAGGTGTGCTTACCTAAGAGAAATCGAATTTCAGCCTCAAAATTCACACTTAGGTTATGACCTCAAGCTCGAAAAATTTCCAGGCGGATCAGAAAACTTCGAGATCATTCTAAAGTTCTGTTACGGCCTACCAATAAGCTTGAACCCTGGAAATGTAGCAGCATTAAGATGTGGATCAGAATTCCTAGAAATGACAGAAGCAATGGAAGAGGGAAACCTGATTTCAAAAACAGAAGCTTTCTTCACATTTGTAGTCCTTTCGTCGTGGAACGATTCCATCACTGTCCTTAAATCATGCGAAACACTATCTCCGTGGGCAGAAAACCTACAGATTGTGAGAAGATGTTGTGATTCAATTGGTTGGAAAATCTTCAGAAAAAATTCAACAGAGGAAATAACGAACGAAGAAACCTGGTGGTTCGACGATGTTGCCACTCTTTGTATTAACTTCTTCTTGAGAATTATTACAGCAATAAGAGTAAAAGGAATCAAACCTGAAATCATGGGTTCATGTATCATGCATTATGGGGAGAAGTGGTTGCCAAACATGAATAGTGAAACGAAAGGAACGGATAAATATGGTAGTAGAAGAAACGACTCGCAATGGAGTATCACAAGTGGGAGAATGCAAGAAACAAGCATTGGACAGAATAATAAGGAACAAAGAACAATAATAGAGAGCTTGATTAGTATACTACCTCCTCAAAAGGAAGCTGTTTCTTGCAAGTTTCTTCTACGGCTGTTAAAGATGGCGATGCTGTACGCTGCATCACCAGCTCTAATTTCAGAGCTCGAGAAAAGAATCGGCATGGTGCTCGAAAACGCCAGTCCGGATGACCTCTTGATCCCTACTTATGCAGTAAGTGAACAAACAATCAAGTGAGTTTCTATCACCTCTGAAGTTTCAGCTTTCAATTTCCATCTAAATGCAAGCACTTAGAAAAGAAAAAAAAAAAGGGGGGCTTTTTTCACTTTTGTCCCATCGGCCGAAATTAGTTACAGGCGTTAGCCCAATATACAAAACATATACACTGATTATGTATACAATATATACATATATTATAAGTATATTATATGTGTATTTGCAAGCCCGGTGCACTAAGTTCCCGCTATGCGCGGGGTCCGAGTCGGATCACAAGGGGCTATTGTACGCAACCTTGCCCTGCATTTCTGCAAGAGACTGTTTTCATGGCTCGAACCCGTGACCTGCTGGTCACATGGCAATAACTTTAACAGTTACGCCAAGGCTCCCCTTCATGTATATTTATACTTAATATACAAAACACATACATTTGCCATCTACTATTATTTTTAGGGCGGCCCAAAAATGTAATTATCCCATAAAAAAAACATGACAGTCTGCTCAGTCTTAACCATTTTGTTTAATAAAGTTCAACTGAAGAACAGACTATCCACAATATAGATGTGGTGCAAAGGATATTGGATTATTTCTTGCTATATGAACAGCAAATACTACAGCAACAAGAAACGAAGTCGACAACAGTGAATATCAGTAAACTGGTTGACAGCTACCTAGCAGAAATTGCAAGAGATCACAATGTATCTATCACAAAGTTCCAAGTCTTAGCTGAATCTCTGCCTCGACATGTTCGGACGTGTCATGATGGACTCTACAGAGCCATCGATACATACCTTAAGGTTATTTTAATTTCTGCAATAAAAAACATCTAGCACTTGATTTCTACAATCAAAGAATACAATGCAGCTTTAATATCTTCTACAGACTCATCCTTTACTATCAGAACATGATCGCCGAAGACTATGCAAGATCATGGACAGCGAAAAATTGTCACTTGATGCATGTATGCATGCAGCTCAAAATGAAAGGTTGCCTCTGAGAATCGTTATCCAGGTAAAATAACCATTTGATTGAATCAACTTATGGTATAGAATAACGTAGTTGAACTTTCATCTTATAAAAATGTATCCAGTACTGCAATCTTAGCAAGCATTATGCTGGCGTCAAACTTAGGTAGATTACACTTCAGTTTCCAACTTAGCGTCGAGTATATATGAAGATGCTAAAAAGGTTAAAATATATACGCGAGCTGCCAGATTAGCTTTCATTCAAATTCGCAAAATTGGATGAGAAAGCAATGGATATAGTAGAGCTAAACCAATCGTAGAAATGTAAACAAAAATCACAAACATCTTACAAATGACGATCTGAATACTCATGCCCTTTGTATATTGTCATACTAAATTGATATACATCACACAAATTGCTATTATCTTAATTTTTGTGCCACAAACTTCCCTATAACCAAGGAGTGTACATGTTGAAGTAAAAGGTTGTTATTGAAATTACACTAAAACTACAGAAAGATCAATCAAAGCATTCAAGAAGCCTAGCATGGATTCTAAACCATGAAAAAAAGAGGTTCCGTTCCGTCACCTAAGCTTATAAATGAGCATTGAAGAAAAAGGGCAGCCCGGTGTACAAAGCATCCCGCATTCACGCAAGGTCCAGGTAGGGCCACATCCCAAGGGAGTATTGTACTAAGCCCACCCTGATACAAGCATCAGTGGCTGATTCCACAACTCGAACCTGTGGTCTATAGGTCACACGGAGAGAACTTGACCGTTGCTCCGAGGCTCCTCTCCTGAATGAACATAGAAGAATAAATACTAAGTACCACCTAAAACCTAATAGACATGCTGATACAATTCTAAATTTTAAAGAGAATATTGCAGGTTTTGCTCTCGGAACAAGTGAAGATGAGAGCTGCAGTACAAGGGAAAGATACTATAGCAAGTGATGATAATAACTCAGACAAGGAAAGTAATTGGTTATCTACCAAGAAGGAGGTCAAGTACCTTAAAGAAGAACTTGATAAAGTGAAGATACAAATGACAGATCTTCAGAGGGACTACTCTGAGCTGCAACAAGAATATGAAAAAGTAAACAACAAGCCTAGAACTTCATGGACATCTGGTTGGAGAAAGATGAAAAAGTCTGCTCTTTTCAATAGAAAAATGGTTGAGGAAGAAACTCAAGAAGGCGAGAATAGAGTTAAACCAGGTCGCAGAGCCAGCATAAATTGAAGGCAGTCCATATCTTAAGTCCCACAATTATAGTTCTTATGTATCTGGTAGGTAAGAACACCCCTTGGAGTAGGCTGCCTACATCACACCCCTAGGGGTGCGCCCCTTCCCCGGACCTTACGTGAACACATAATGCTTTGTGCGCCGAGCTGCCCTTTTCTTTTAATGTATCCGGTAGATGAACGAACTGATAAAATTACTGAGTTTTATTTACACAGAAGGCTATTTTGGCATAGATGGAGATTGGATACAACTTAACCGATCCTGCTTGTAAAAAATGTGTAATCTTGGTTATCTATAGTGATTGTGAATTAGTCTTTTCAATAGTATGTTTTACCATTACATACTAAAGCACCATCATTTCTACTTTCAACATATTGTACTAAGACTCCCTCTTTTCTTGTAAAGTATAGTTTTCAATCATCACATTTACAGTATAAATCCAATCAATTAATGAACTAAACCTCAATTCGAAACTAGTTGGGGTCGGCTATGCATGCTACGTGAGGACTTCAGAATCATCATCCTAGCACTACTCTTATCCAAAGGCGCTGAACTTCAAATAGCTGATATGATTCAGTGCATTAGTGCTGGTATCGTCTAGACTATTATTTTACTGGATGTGAATCTACTCTAATCCCTAATGTACCAGCTTGGAATAGGTGTACAATTTAATAACTAGCATAGAACACCAGAACACTTGCATAAGTACACTGATATATTCCATACAGAGCGGATCCAAGATTTGAACTTTATAGGTTCAGGTTTGTAATTCTACCACCTTCATCTAATTTAGTGGGTTCAAAATCTACCATTTGTACAAATTTAGTGGATTTTTAAACACATATACATGGTCTAAGCCGAAAGTTATGGGTTCAGAACCCGTAACTTGTTCATTGGATACGCCCTTGTATACACAGGTGAGGCGGAACCAGGATTTGAAGTTTATGAGTTGTGAATTTGCCACGAAACCCATAGTTTGTTTTAGTTATTGGGCTCACAATTAAATATTTATTGAATTTTCTAATATACTGACAGTATCTAAGCAAAAGTTAATGGGTTGGGCACGCTCCGCCAACAAACAAGCACACAAAAAGAGCTCCTATCAGGTATATATTGCTCTAAGGGAAGTGGGAACTTTGAAGCTAAAGCACCAAAACTATACCTGTCCTCTTCTAAGTGCATCTTCTTTGTCTCATCATCTTCGAAAATGCTATATTTGGATTGCATGTTCATATTCCTGTTCTCCTCTTCCAATTCCCTATTTGGAAAAGATCCAGCAATTTAATGTGTGTTGGTACAAAGAAATATGTCTTTTTTGCAAAATAAGTAATTTCTCTGGAAATTAGTTTTGAAAAATTTATTTATTAAAAGTTGATCAGCAAACTATATAGCATTTTGATGGATTTTTCTAGTCTTCAAAAATGATAATGATGTTTAAATGTTGGTTGAAGCAAGTGGTAGAAATCCTTTTTATTTTTCTTCACTCGGTATCTAGTACCCATTTTTACGGTCGGTTAATCCGAATTCTCGCGATAAGTCCACTTTGAAAGTAAAGCGCTTCTAAAACAATATATTTCCAAAACTTTATCCTGAGATCTCTAATTAGTACATTAAGAAGGAAAGAATACTTAACACCCCATCACGAGTAAGAGTAAGAGTTGAGATAAGTCGCAAAGCAAATGAATTTGCTAAAATAATGAAAGAAGTTATTTTTTTGTATAATGATTACTATATTTTTTCGTTGTGTCGTTGTGCCCCACATTTCTCCATTTTCAACATGCCCCAAGTTTCCATTATTGTCAATCCCATACTTCCTCCGTCTCATATTATCAATCAATGTTATTAAAAATAATCAGTCTCAAATTATTTGTCATTTTAAAAGTTCAAAACAAAATTTCTTTTTCCCTTTTTACCAACAACAACAGCATACACAATATTATCCCACATTGTAGGGTCTAATAGTATGTAAGTAGACCTTACCCCTACCTTTGTGAAGGTGGAAAGGCTGTGAAAACACCTTTTACTCTCAGTAATTTATTCTTAAAGACTACAAACACCTCAATTATGGATAACTTTGTTCAAATACCAATAAGTCAACCTTGTTTTCTTAAATACTTTATCATCTTTTACAGAAATACAATAAATAATAATAGAGATGACACATAAATTGAGAAAATATTCAATGAAGAAAGATTAAATACTAAGATATGGATAAGGGTAAAGTAGTCAAAGTTCCATCCTAATTAATTGTTCTTAAGGGGCTTGTACAAGAAAATCATGACAGATAATATGAGACGGAAGGAGTAATAGATAAGGATAACTATTCCAACATAACATTTTGCATTATTCCTTGTAACATTTGGTTTTGGGTATAAAATCTCTATTGTTAATACAACATTTGATATAGGATATAAAAGTTCACATAACTAACACCAGCTAAAGAGAACTTATATTTTATTTCAGACGAGATAAAATGTAAATATTAGCAAGATTAAACTACTATTCCTCCTTCGGCATCACACGCATGAAAGCACGCATATGAGCCTACCAAATTCAGCTTCCAGAATAAATAAGATGGCAGGGGTGTTGGAGTTTGAGACTAAGGAAGTTGGCAGTGATAACAATTCCACACAGCTCATTTACTCGTCATCTTTTATCCAACACAGCAAATATAATACTATGCAGAAAAGAAAAAGGAAACATAAAGAAGAACAATATGAGAATACAATATGACAGAAAGGCATCTTTCTTTTTACACCCCAATTCGAGCTCAAACTAAATCTCAACTCGTGGCTTCAAATAATTAGCTGGTAACAAAAGCACCACTTATATTTCTCAGAAAGGCCATTTGCACATATAGAAGGAGTATCCAGTCAAAGATTCATCCAATTCCTTCTATCCAACACCGAATCATGCTGAAGGTATCAATATACATCGATGCAGAGATATCTACTAGTAAAGCAACAGACTTCACTCAATGTCTCGGTTCTGAGGTAGAGTTGAACTCCTCAAATAGTGTCAACTCTCTTTTCCTGTTAGATAAGTAAAACCAATTGTCCATTTTGCCAAATGTAGGCAAATATACTTTGATTCATAATATGGCATGTTCAAGATTCACACTTGCTTCTTCTTAACACGGTATGGATATTTTTGGTATATGCTTATGCTAATCATAACCAATGGAAGTGCCACAAGGCAGTATGGTGAAGGAGGCTTTCCATCAAAGATAAATTGGAGCAGAGCAGTGACAAGAAGCGCAGACACAATGATAAATCCCTGCATGCAATTTAAGACAAGCAGGAAGAAATAACGTTGTCAAGAGAAGTATGGTAATGGAACAGTTACAAAAATTACAGCACGATATAATCTTTAAGGGAAGCACAAAATTAATATGCCCTCATCTTATTATACTTTATCTTAGCTAAAAAGCCGAGAAAGGTATATGGCCTCATCTCATTACAGCCCAGACAATTTTTTTTTTTTTTTTTAAAAAAATAGACCATATGATTAACTGTTTCGTTCCACCAAGAACTATCAAGAGAATATGTTACGAGTTAGAAAATAGAAAATATTCTAGGAGTCCATTTTAAGTGGCATAGTAATGTACCAGCGCTACAAATGCTTCAAATAAATCAAGGGGAAAGGAACAAAAAATGCCAAACTATAACAGAGCATATCAAGAATGTTTTTACAAGCCTATTCAATTTCTGCACAGCTTCTAAAGCATAAGAAGTTAGTGGCACTTACCTTCCTTACACCACCAGCATACGAAGTGACAAGACCCACAAGAATTCCACCAACCGCATTTAAAACAACAGGGATCTGGAACAGAAGAAATTGAAGTATCACATAAAAATCATGAGTTTCACCTAAATAGATCTGATTCCTTTCCCAAAATGAACAAAGGAAAAGAAAATGAATCCAGGACATTTGATTTTGATAAACAAAATTACATAAATGACTAACTCATGGGACAATTTCATTCCTCAACAACGAAACACCGGGCAAATTGATATAAGATATCGCCAAATAGAAACTATAAAAGATTTTCTCAAAAAACTTAATATTCAAGGCGGTTCTTGTTTCTGGATGTTTTAAGTATTTACACTACCAATTTAACCAGCACCCATGACATACATGATAGAAAAAGAATTGTATATTGACGAAACTGATTTACCAAAGTTAAGGCAGTCCACCCGTAGAAGAATCCGTGCTGTCGAATAGCTTCTCCATCTGGAGACTTGGAAGTACTACTTATCAAACAAAGACTCCCAATAATGGACATCTCAACAGTCATCAGGTAAGGTGAGTGTTTCTTAACCTGTAATAGACAAGAAGCATATCAAAACGGAGGAAATGCAAAAGACCAATTCAAAAATTAATAGTGTTCACTTGCCTGAGATGCCCATTGACACAAGGCAGAAGCCAGACCAGAGAGCACAGATGCAACCAAAACTGGTACAATTCCATAGAATAAGATCTCATCGGGGTTACTACTACTACTTGAAGCTTTGCTGGAGCCTTCACCAACACTTAATAGGACAGCTGCGAGGATTAACAAGAAAAGAGCCCCAATTTGTTGAATCGATTGCTTCTGCCTGAAAAAGGATAAAGGATTTTGGGGCGGCAATCAAGGCTCTCAGGACTCACCTGATACACAACTAGTGTAACTAACAAGAGAGTTCATCTCAAAATTGTTTAAGAAATCAAAAGAAAAAAAGAGTTGGTCTACACAGAGACCTCAGAATGCCATAAAATTATTAATTTAAATGACAAATATTGCAGCTAACAGCTAAGTGGAGCAGACGACGCAGAAGAAAAGTTTCTATGAGAAAAAGAGAATGATGTAAAAAACAGTTTCTGTTGAAAACATAGAATATTTAATAGATCTGTTTGACATCCATGACGAAATAATAAAATATTACCATATTAAGTATGTACGATCTGAGACACTAACAGCCTACGCACTCGCACTGTTGCCAAAGGTAACCAAAAGGTACATTGTTCAATAATCTTTTCTATTTTTTTTTTTTTTTTTGATTTGCACCGGGTGTCCGAGTCTCTAAGAGCCCCTACTAATCCCGGGGGTGCACAGGCCATCGGCAAGGAGTTTCCCGCAAGTACACCACGGTTAATTCAGGTTTTACCCAGTCCGATGGCCCTCAGAAATTGTTTGCACCCAGTGGGTTTCGAACTTGAGACCTTGAAAGGGAGCAAACCCCAAGGCTCAAGTCTATTGCCACCAGGCCAACCCCTAAGCAAGGACTAAGACAAAGTAGATAACAATCAATAAAGAAAAACTTTCAAAAACATTTTGGATCAACATACTAACTTGCAGAGTCACCTGGCAAAGCCTACCTCAATAATATGTAAGTAAACAAGGCTGTGAAGAACAGTTTTGTCTGGTTCAAGATTGAAAAGGTCAGTGAATCAAGATTTTTATATGAGATCTGCAATAAGCTGTTTTGTAGTGCATAGATAGCAGCAGGCAGTCCAGATGCAGTCAAAGAGCCAAATAAGGTCCACTCCCTGTACATTTTCTTCAAACTGCCTTCTTTTGCCATGAGAAAAAGAGCACAAATAACCTGCAAAGTAAAAGGAATGTATGTAAGTAAACATGTGGAACCATGGAGTGGAAAAAAATGCAGAGAAGAAAGTACAGAAATTTACCTTGACTACTTCACATGTCAAAACAGACGAAGTAACTATCACTTCACGCCTGTAGGAAGAACAGAACATGAAACATTGACGTCATAATATATAAATCTTAACAAGGAATACAGGAGCATTTATCACCAAACAATTTATATGAAAGAATAAGCATAATATTTCCTATAACAAGATAGTAAAAAGTAGCAAAATAGACATAATAAAAAGCATCTTTGAGACAATGAGGAAACAAGGAAAAAGGTGGAAACTAGTCAATCCATAGGTGCTTGTCTTGATTTGATACTCCCTCCGTTTCAATTTATGTGAACCTATTTCCTTTTTAGCCCGTGCCAACCCTTTTCATATTTGAAAACAATTTACCTTTATGCAATGATTTATAGCCACACAAAATATTTGTGCCTTATTACACCACAAGTTCAAAAGATTCTCTTTTTCCTTAAACTCCGTGCCCAGTCAAATAGGTTCACATAAATTGAAACGGAGGGAGTATTATTTTTGCACGCAGTTTTGCTCGCCAAACCGTTCGGTTTTATGTGGACCATCCCTAACTGGACCCCTAGCTAAGGAGCTCCCTCCATTGGGGCTTTCGGGATGATTCATGCGTGGTCATGGGCGGATCTACTAAGGCCCGTGGGGGTGGTACACCACCCGCAAGCTTTGGTCGAAACCTTAACTATATATGTATGCATATCCGCAAAATTGTATAAATATATTGAGTGCCACCCAGAGTACCAAAAGATGAAAAGGTGCCAGTGGAAACATCTGACAAATTCTCCTTGGAGGCGAGGGATCGAACTGCCGAGAAAACACTTTTTTAACCTTTTTAGCTTGCTGCATCACTTTACGTTTTGGATCATCAAATATTATACTAGTATATTATATATTCTGTTCTCCTTATTCATTTTCTTTAATTATTGTTGATTATATCTTTCTTTATTAGTAGTAAATTTTGACTTTTGTTTGTCTATTACTTATATTTGTTTTTTTCCACTCAAACTTTAAAAGATATTTCCTTTCCTCTCAAAATCCTCGCTCCCAATTCCCATCAGAATCCCAAACTAAAAGTCAAAAACCCTTGACCATTGTCCAACTCCTACCCCTTCGCTAGGGCCACTGCCAATCTTCACTTCCCTGTTGCCAGCGTCGCTGCTTCGTCCGTCCATCTCGGCATCTCTATCATCCTCCAGCAGCCAATTGTAACTTGTATTATCGTAACGGTGGAGAGAGCATTCTCAAACATGAAGCAGATAAAGAATGAAGAGTGGAATAACATGGGTGATCAAGATTTAAATGATTGTTTTAGTTTGTTACATAGAGCATGATATATTTCCAAACGTAAGTAATGATGCCATTATTGACCATTTTCAGAATATGAAAACTCGTCGAGGATAATTTTAAATGGACGATGTGTATTTTTTATATTAGTAATATTATTGGAAGTTTTATGCTTTATGTCAATTAGTTATAGTTATCATATTTTTTTTTTCGTTTGATCAATATGTCCATATAAATAAAAAAGATGAATAACTCGAACCAAAGCTCGAGTTGATCAAATCGATTAGCTTGGCACCCTAAATCTCCAAATTCCGGATCCGCCTCTGTGCGTGGTCCACATGCCTCACTAACCTCTCGATTATGTTATGGATTTTTCATTATTCTAGAGTATTTGGACTTGCCCTAAGACAATCGTTTAGCTAGTAATATAAATAGGAGTAACATAGGTTTTTTACCCAGTTTTGGATTAATGTTTATGTAAGGCTCCATGAAGACCTTTTGGGTTCTCGAAGAACTCCTTGAATTAACATTGAAGGTGGATATCTTCTTAATCTACTCCCATATTTTCGGTATCTTTGGGACATTAGTTAGGTAATTAGGATGTAACTAGTGTTATATAGTAATTGTGTCTAAGACCATCAATTTGGTTTCTAGATCTTAATTTCTCTCTTTTCTATTATAATGGTGGTGTTCGGGCCAGCTTGCATGCACCTCGACTAACTCCATCGGATACTGCTACCTCATACCAGTACAATTACCAAGTAACTCTGCCCGCCAAAGCTTGGCAGTGGAAAGAAATCACCTAATGCTTTTTGTCTCCGATGAGATTTGAACGTGAGACCTCATGTTTCTCCTCCCACTTCATTAATCACTAGGCCGCACCCTTAGGAGTCCTATTTTTTTATCTCTTCTTCCTCCATTTTTATTTTCTACGGGATTGCCCTTGTTTGCTAATTCTTCCATCAAGAGAATCTCTCCCTATCCTTCAAAGTTCCATTCCACACATCTTCAAAGACTTAGCCCTTTTCCCAAGGTACCATCCTTTATCTCACTCCATATATATTAGAAATATCCTTCTCCAAAATGCATTCTTCTCGTGACATGATGGATTGAAAACGATATTTCCTGGTCCCATTTCCTCATAGATAATGTTATCTTCTGCCACTGTTAAATGGGAACCTCTTTGTGGTACTTACAGTCATACGAATCAAATACAAAATTGGTGGGTCCATTAAAGAGTGTTCTAGCTAAAGAAATTGGAAGATGTCCTCCAACGGACCTCTCTTTGCAACCAGCAATTCTTAAACTTTTAAAAACCTTGTAACTAAACTTATAATGTTTGCTATATACTCATATTGAACATCAATAAGAAGAGTTTGGATAATAAGATTCCGCGACTATCCTATTTGAAATTTCGAATGGTGATGACCATCCAATAAACTCGAATACAAGATGCTAGCATAATATGAGGACGAGCCCCGGCGAAACGTTAGCATTACCCCTTTAGCGACTTGGTTATATGTTCGATATGCAGCATACAATATACACACTTTCCCCCTCCCCCCTCCCATACATTAGCCAGGAGTCCAAAAAGAACTTCATGCACGGTAAGCCCTTATTGACAATTGCATTATACCTTTCTCTGAAAACTTTCAATGCCATTCCTTAAACGGGTGAATAATTTTGCCAAGGATGCAAACAAACACCAATTCTATATTTTAAATCGAGAACACACCCTCACCACTTACATCCATGCCTTCAAATCGCGAAAATTAAGTAAAATTAATCCGGTGTAGGTGATGTTCCCCTTTTTATGAATGTTTAACAACAATACTAACAACAACACCATACCTTTATCCCAAATTTTTCATATGTTTCCTTAAGTTCGCAAACATATAATGCTTACAGTCAAGGCGGATGTACCATATAAGATACGGGTAGCTTTGGCCCAGACCCAATATATGTGTGAAGAAATTTACTAAATATGTAGAAATATTAAATTTCGAACCTAATAACACAAATGGTGGCATCCCGAACCCATAAAGTTCAAATCATGGATCCGCCTCCGGTCACTAATCAAGCACAACTATATCATAGATAATAAGTTACACCTCACACACTTCACATTTGACTTTAAATACACATTAACATGTTCAAATAACTGAATTGCATTCTACACAAAAACCACTAAAAACTAAAAGTGAAAGGGGAGTAATTTGAACCTGACAAAGCGCTTGGAGATGAGGGGCTGAGCACCGTACTGTAGGGTGAGAAGCAGGGAATAAAACCACACTTTACCGCCGGTTTTTGCCGTCGTCGGGTTCTCGGAGTTTGCTTTCGGAGCTGTTTTGGAAGCTGTAACAGCCATAACGGGTCGACCCAAAATGTGGACACGAATAGGGCTGTTTCTATTCGGATCCTTTAATAATTGCCGTTATCGAAAAGCCAATTAGAAATGGTGGAGAATTTTGTGTAAAGCTTTCTATTGCTGGTTGGCTATGGCGTAACTAAGTCGGTTTTACGATGTCGTTTTGTGAAGATGACTGAAATTTGACCGTGGTTTTGGTTGAGTCTTCTAGAATAGTAAGAGACTTTTCTTTGCCAAAACTTACAAGGAAGGAATCTCAATTAATGGGTGTTATCAATTTAAGCCCACGCCAAAAATTATTTATATTTGTTACGTGAAAAAGTATATAAAATTTATATAATTTTGTATATAATATACAAAAAATATATAAATTTTATATATTTGTTAGGCTATTATTTTTACAGCGGTTATACATTATCATTTTTCCTTCAATTAACTAGTGTTAGAACCCGTATAATATGACAGAATATTAATCATATAAAATTATGATCTAGGGTTGTAGGTTAGGAGATAGTCAAGTCTTGCTTTGTTTCGTACCTTTGTAAGACTAGTCTGGTAGGGTTTTTGTCTAAGATAGCTAGTAGCAATGTTGTGTCTTACTATTTCGCTTTTCAATGCACGACATGTTTATTAGCTATCGCTTTTGCTTTGCATCTTTCTTCTGGATTTCATGTTGTTCCTATTTTTCCTATGATTTCGTGGTGATACTAATATTGTCTCCTTTTGTTTTCTTGAGCCGAGGGTCTTCGGAAACAGCCTCTCTACTCCTTCGGGGTAGGGGTAAGGTCTGCGTACACACTACCCTCCGTAGACACCACTAGTGGAATTTTACTGGGTTGTTGTTGTATATCATACCAGTTTAATAAATATTTGTTATCTTATTATTTAACATAGTATAACGAAATATAACAAATTTATACAAAATGAGGGATACACATATATAATAATCAAATAAATTATCCTCTAATTTTTAGGATTTAATTTAATTATTTTAAGCCAGTAATAACATCAACATCTTACAAAATAAACCTCACAATAAAATAAAGAGAAAAGGAATTTGTGGTCCAATGGAACTTGTCGTTATTATTATATTAATTTTATTAACTGCTAACCCAACAACAAGGACTTTGTGGCCCAATGGATAAGGCGCTGGTCTACGAAACCAGAGATTCTGGGTTCGATCCCCAGCAGAGTCGCTTTTTTTTTTTTTTTT
>NC_031990.1:11937030-11945086 GCF_001879085.1 Nicotiana attenuata
TTTTTTTTTTTTTTTTGGGTAACTCCCGCAGCTGTTTTCTTTTTGCCCTTTTCCGCCACTTCTTAGGGGAATTTTCAAATGGTAAAAGATTCCTAAAATAAAAAGGAAATAAAATCTTCTTGAAAATGTAGCTAACATAACAATATGAAAAGGGTAATGTAGTAAAAACGGAATTTCGATTACCCAAAAAAAAAAAAAAAAGGAAATACCTGAAAATTCTTTAAGCATTTGTGAACCCAATAAGGGTAAAAGGTTTCTGAAACCCCAAAATTTTGAGAAGAAGAGGCGTGTGGGATATTTAATAAAAGAAAACAAAAAAGAATTAATGGGATATTTTATTAAACAGTACGTCGCTTCTTGTTTCAGCGGCTTACTTTTTGAAATTTTACTAAACCTATATTTCATAGAAAATAAATGGATGTAAACTCGACAATACCATAATCCATACCACACTTATCTTTAACCCCACTTTTCATAAATGGGTTAATTTCACGTACGATCGTTGAATTTATTTACTGTAATGGTTAAATCACAAAGTTATTTGTATAAGTAAATCATAAAATTTTACCCATTATAATTGTAAAGTCACTAAATTATGTTGTGTCACATTAAAGTCACTAAATTCTACTCACTATAATGACAAACCTACCCATCAAAGATGACTTAACGATTTATAATGGATATAATTTATGATTTTAATCAGTATTTAATGTGACGAAATATAATTTTATATCTTTAAGTATTATAGTGGTAAATTTCAGTGACATTACTATGACAAAAAAATAATATTGTATCTTTAGTGTTATAGTAGATACACTTTAATTATACTCGAAATTAATCCTCCATTTTATTTTATCGCAATCATACCTTTTTGATTAGACAACAAATCTAGCACTATCACCTTTTTGTGTATATTGAGTGGATTAGGCCACTTTGAAACAATAAAAAATTTATCCGCACTGAGTGTTTATTCACCATGTCTAGTTCTCAAACAATAATAACTATAGCAACTCTAGTTTTCCTCCGAAATTGATTTCTAAATTGACAAATTCTACTAGAACTGTTAATAAAATCTCTACGAGAAATACAATTTACTAATCCTTAAGTAAAATCAGTAGAACTTAAGGGTTCGTGATGAGAGAAGATAAATAACACTTGTCAATATATTTTTTTATGTTCTTAATTATCTATCTATATTTTATATTAAAAGCACGAACGCCCTTAGCGAAAAGTCGTTTGCCTTTTTTACCCCTTAAAAGTAGCTTTTATATCGGACAAATTAGTCATTTAATTTATTTACTAATATTTAAAACTTTAAAATCAACTTTAAAATTTTACTACTAGATTTTTTCCTTATTTGAATGTAGTAAAGCCCTAATTTTGACTATCGTGTATCAACCACAATTTTCCATAAGATCTTTGTTTCTCTTTATGTAGTATTTTTTGCTCCGCTTTTAATTTGAATCTATATATGCAATTTAGAATTCTCTAATCTTTTGTCTTTTTTTTTTCTCTTTCTAGGTAACTGAAAGCATCAACAGCATAGAGGATATCAATAGAAAACCTTAGTGCTTGAAATTTGCAGTAGATCAAACTCGTCTCAATTTGGCATGTTCAAGAACGATAAACTTAGAAAGTTGTAAGTTGCAAAATTTTCCATGCTTTCTTGCTGCCTTTGTTTGTCTAAATACTTATTTTCAATAAAGTTTCAAATTCTTGCTACTTAATATAAGTTATAATTTGTAGAGAAAGTCGTTGCTAGCATGGCTCTTTTGTTATTCTTCCTGGTCAATGTTTGGAGTACAAGACATTAAATAAATAAAAAACTCATAAATATACTTGCAATTCTTCTTTGCTGGAAATTTAAAGGGGTGAGGTTAATAGTTTTTAGCAAAGGAATCTATATATTATTACAATCAATATAATTTAAATAAATGTTATTATTTTAGCATATAGTATGTGTTATTGCTATTTTGTTTTGACTACGTAATCATCTCTGAGAGAAATTTAAATTTAAAAGATATATATCTTACTGATTTTATCATTGGATACAGAAGTACATACAAAAAACTAAAATAATGTTGACGTTAGATTGTTGAGTGAGATATCCCTATAATATATTGTATTCTTCTAATTATTCAAACTTATCCAAGATAGAGAAGCACACATAAAACCAAAAACGAAATTGATTCTCATTATTTCACTTATTTTTATGCTTAATATAACTTTTGCACAGACTTGCAATACTACCGAAGTTCTAATTTTCATACTATTTGTTCATCAAATCTACTTTTACCTTTTTCCAGCAATCTTCATATCAGTCTATATATATGTTTATTTATCTATCTATCTAATCTAATCTAATCTAAGCTATATTAAAAGCACGAATGCCTTTAAGAAAATGTCATTCGCCTTTTTTACCCTTTAAAAATAGAATTCACACTAAAATAGTTATTTAACTATTTTCCTTTTATTTAGGGATATTAATTTAATTATTTACCTAATATTTAGGAGTTCAAAATCAACTAAATTTTGTCTATTAAATTCTTCCTTAACTATGTAAAGTCCTAAATATAAATTTCCCCCTTATTTGAATTAAGTAAAGTAAATATAAAGTACACATATCTCAAAGAAACTCTTATAATGCATAATGTATAGGGTCAAATTCGACCGTCAACGTCTCTACGCCAATGGGTACGCCCAATGAATATACGTCAACTAACGCAAGGGTACAACTTGGGCGTGGGAACAAAAGCGACATCGTTTAAGGCTCAGTGTCTTCATTAGGAAAACGTTACCTATTTTTGTATCTTTTTGATTATTTCGAGGGAGGTCTCCTACTATATAAGGAGACCTTCACATTGTAAAAGGGGAGGCTGAAATAATACAACTCTCTGATTTTCTCTTACTCTCTCTCTATCTCTATCTCTAACGAATATTTTCTCTGGAGTTCATATTATCATTTTACTCTATTAGATCTATAACAACAACTTCATTTTTCATCTCTAGGTCTATTATATTTGATTACGATTTACCCTTCCCTACTTTTGATTGTTTTTAAGCTCGCAAAGTATATCGATATCTTTTGAGCCAAACAATTTGGCGCCGTCTGTGGGGATTTCGAGAATCAAAATCATAGTATCCACCTAGAAAGCAACCAACTACCATTCTCTACACCACACGAAAACAAAAGATGGCTGAAAACAACACCAGAATGAAAGCAATAGTGGGTGTTACAGCCAATCTCCTTGATCCTCTCAACGAGGCCGGTAACGAGGGCATTTTGAATGCAACCCCTAGCATCACACCAGGTGCAGAGATCTCATCTTCCCCATCCGAAGATCTGACGATCTTGCATGAAAAAGAAGCTTCCACATCTGCGGCTAAGGAAGCACCCCCGGTGGTCAAGAAGCTACTGGAAGAATGGTTAACAAACACTCTAAGTGGCTTGGTTGAGAAGTCACCGCAAAGTAACGTCAAGTGTATACCAACGGTAGGTACCACTGCTGCCGTGGGTGAACCTGAAGCTGCACGAGCAAATAACAAACCCATCGAGACACAGACCAACGACGGCACGCTAACAGCCATCCTAAAGAAGATGGAAGAAATGGAGAATGAAAACAAGGCACTCCGCGACCAAATGAAAGAACATCAGGAGAGGGTAGACAAGATCCCCGGCGCTCCCAAGTTGCTACCGAAATGCGACGTGGGGAGGTTCGTTGAACAACCATACACTGAAGAAGCTGCCCCTTACCCTATCCCAAAAACCTTCAAGATGCCACCCTACTTGAGGGTATATGACGGAACCACAGATCCCGAGGATCATTTAATCCACTATGTCACTGCTGTAAAGGGCAACGACCTATCAAAAGAACAGGTACCATCGGTGCTGCTGAAGAAGTTTGGTGAGACGTTGACAGGAGGGGCCCTAACGTGGTACTCTCAGCTACCAGCTAAGGCGATATCAACGTTCGAGGAAATGGCGGATAAGTTCGTCACTGCCCATGCAGGTGCAAAGAAAGCGGAAGCAAGGGTCAACGACATCTTCGCCGCCAGGCAAACCACAGGGGAGGGACTCAGGGACTTCCTAGCCAGGTTTAATAGGGTAAGGATGAGTCTACCAAACGTATCGGAAGGTATGGCAGTCGCCGCTTTCCAGAACGGGCTAAACAGGGATGGTTCGAGGGCAACCAAGAAGCTACTAAGCCGCCTCATGAAATATCCCCCTACCACATGGGAGGAAATCCACAACGCCTATTGCGCTGAGGTACGAGCGGACGAGGATGATCTTAATGGGCCGACCCAACGGCTAACAACGATACACTCAGAAACAAGGAGGGATCGACGCAACGAAGGACGGCGAGAACAACTCCCACGCTCCAACAAAAACCGACACCAGCCATACACCAGATCCTCCCATCCACCACCAAGGCATACGGACGCGCTACAGCGACACGTCGCCCCACTCCGAAACGAAAGAGGTACGCCCCTTTTATTATCCGCCCATAACTTTTGTGTGTCTCCTTTCAGAAATAGTGTACGCACTGGAGAAGCTGGGCACAAAAGTGCAGTGGCCGCAGAAGATGAAATCAGACCCCACCACAAGGAAATCAAACGTCCTATGTGAGTTCCATCAGGAACGGGGGCACAAAACCGAAGACTGCATAGGCCTACGGCAAGAGGTGGTCAGGATGCTGAACCAGGGATACCTGATGGAATTACTCAGTGACAAAGGGAAAATCAACTTTGCACGCGAACGGGAACAACCCCACGGGCCGCCAAAGCCGCCCTCCCCAGCACGCACGATAAACATGATCGTCGGAGGCGGCGACGACTTAGCGATCAATCACGTCAAGTTCTCCACCACGCACAAACTAAAGCGGACCATCGCCCAAGAACAGTATGACGACTTCGAAGATAGTATCACCTTCGTTAAGTCTGATGCCGACGGTTTGTCTTTCCCTCATTACGATGTTTTAGTTGTCACTTTACATATCGCTGATACAGATGTTAAAAGAATCATGATTGACGACGGAAGTGGCGCCTGTATTATCCACCCGAGGGTCCTCGTACAAATGGGACTCGAGGATAAGGTAATACCGCGTTGCATAACACTAACTGGTTTTAACAATGCAGTGGAACGGACATCCGGAGAAATATCACTGCCCGTTTTAGCGGGAGGAGTCACGCTGGAAACAACTTTCCACGTGATGAACCAGGAAACGGCATACAACGTCATCATAGGGCGCCCGTGGATACACGCCATGCAAGCGGTCCCTTCAAGCCTTTACCAAGTGATCAAATTCCCTACCCCATGGGGAGTATTCAGCATTCGGGGCGAGCCGCGCACCGCACAGGAATGCTACAAAATAGCTCAAGATTGCGCCCACACCCAACAGCTGAGGGGGGCGAGCGCGGAGGCATAGCAATTAGCTGTGTCGGGGACTAAGGTCAACCCGACAACGGACGCCGTTAGAGACCCCGACGTCGTGGAGGCCTGTAAAGCAACGGTCGAAGATCTCGACCCAGTCCAATTGGACGACACCGACCTTACGAAGAAAGCCTATATCGGGCACGGCCTCGCCAACCCAAGTAAGTATCGTGAATTCCTAACTAACCATGCAGATTTGTTCGCTTTTTCCCATTCAGATATGCCGGGAATCCCACGGGACATCGCCACCCACAAGCTGAATGTCGATCCATTACATCCGCCCGTGCGACAGATGAGAAGGAAATTCAACGCCGCTATCAACGAAGCGGTCAGTGAGGAAGTAGACAAGTTACTGGCCAACGGCTCCATCAGAGAATCGAAGTACCCCCAGTGGGTCGCCAATGTCGTCATGGTCAAAAAGAAAAACGGGAAGTGGAGAATGTGTGTGGATTTCACCGATCTGAACAAAGCATGCCCAAAGGATTCATTCCCACTACCCCACATCGACCAATTGATCGACGCCACCGCAGGACATGAACTGTTGAGCTTAGATGCCTACTCTGGCTACAATCATATCATGATAGCCGAGGAGGACCAGGAGAAGACGACTTTCATCACCCACCAAGGGACTTACTACTACAAGGTAATGCCCTTCGGGCTCAAAAATGCAGGGGCTACGTACCAAAGGTTGGTCACCAAAATGTTCAAAGAGCATCTTGGTAAGACTATGGAAGTCTATATCGACTATATGCTGGTGAAGTCGACAAGAAAAGAGGACCACATCGACCATCTGAAAGAAGCCTTCGGGATATTGAGAAAGTACGGGATGAAACTGAACCCCGAGAAATGCGGCTTCGGCGTGGCCTCAGGAAAATTCTTAGGATTTCTCATATCACAACGAGGCATCGAGGCCAACCCAGATCAGATCAAGGCAATAGACGCGATACCTGAGATGTTGAATAGCAAAAAACAGGTGCAAAAGCTGACGGGGCGAATAGCCGCCCTATCCAGGTTCATCTCACGATCCTCCGACAGGTGCCATAAATTTTTCAATGTGCTAAGAAAGGGCAATGGGTTACAGTGGAATGAGGAATGCATCAAAGCCTTGAGGAAATTGAAAGCATACCTATCTTCGCCACCACCGCTGGCCAAAGCAAGTCAAAGCGAGCCCCTGCTGGTATATTTGGCCGTATCCGAGGTTGCCGTCAGCGCAGTCTTGGTTCGTGAAAACGAAGGTACGCAATCTCCTATTTACTACATTAGCAAAACCTTAGTGGACGCCGAAACACGGTATCCACACCTTGAAAAATTAGCTTTGGCATTGGTCGTAGCTTCTCGGAAGCTCCGACCCTATTTTCAGTGCCACCCCATAAAAGTAGTGACGACCTTCCCCTTATGAAGCATCCTACATAAGCCTGAGTTATCAGGCAGGCTCGCCAGATGGGCCATAGAGCTCAGCGAGCACGATATCTCATATCACCCAAGAAACGCCATCAATTCGCAAGTACTTGCTGACTTTATAGCCGACTTCAGCGCAGAGATACTACCAAAGGCGGAACTAGAGGCACGTCATGCCCCCTCCAACACCGACCTATGGACTCTTTACACTGATGGCGCCGCTAATGCCTCGGTATCGGGACTGGGACTCATTCTCGAGGTCCCCACAGGCGAAATAATTCGCCAGTCCATACGATGCCCCGAGATGACTAACAACGAGGCCGAGTACGAGGCTGTTATTGCAGGTATAAAACTAGCCATCAAGTATGGAGCTCGACGACTCATTCTCCATTGCGACTCCCAACTCGTGGTGAATCAGGTCACTGGGACTTACCAAAACAAGGAGCAGAGATTGCAAAAATACCAGTCAGAAATCCACAGATTAATGACTGAGTTCGACGAGTGCCGCTTCGAACAAGTTTTGAGGGCACGGAACGTTGAAGCAGACGATCTAGCAAAATTGGCCGCAGCCACTAAAAACTTCAACAAAGAAAGCGTGGTCAACCTCCTCCATTCAGCCATTGATCACACTGAGGTACTCTCCTTAAATTTGACTTGGGACTAGCGCAACCAGTTTGTATCCTATCTGCAGGATAGAACACTCCCACCCGACAAAAAAGAAGCCAAGAAGCTCCGCGTACAGGCCGCCCGGTATTGCCTGATAAACCACGAGCTCTACAAAAGAACATTTGGCGGACCCCTGGCCAAGTGCCTAGGGCCGCACCAAACGAGGCCAGTGCTCGAAGAGGTACACGAAGGTCACTGCGGCGCCCACACAGGTAACCGCGCCCTCGTGCGCTGCATAATACGGGCCGACTATTATTGGCCAACTATGAAGAAAGACGCAGCAGAATATATTCGCCGATGCGAACAGTGCCAAAAGTATGCCCCCATGATACACCAACCAGGAGAACCACTCCACTCAGTCACTTCCCTATGGCCTTTCATCAAATGGGGAATGGACATAGTCGGTCCACTACCGGCGGGACGAGGAAAGGTACGATTTCTATTAGTTTTAACTGACTATTTTTCCAAGTGGGTGGAAGCAGGTGCGTACGCCCAAATACGCGAACAGGAAGTCATCACCTTCATATGGAAGAATATCATCTGCCGTTTCGGCATCCCTAA
>NC_031990.1:11945106-12073490 GCF_001879085.1 Nicotiana attenuata
CTTCGTTGGGGCGCTCCGACCTGACCAACACAAGTAAGTCAGGTAACAAAACCTAAGGGAACTTACCAAACCAAGGCCGAAGAATTACCTGACGGGCCGTACTGTTGAAGAAATGCAGCCCAGGTACGGCATTCCTCCGCATAAGGTATCAATCTTTCCACCCACGATTTAATACTGTCAATAAACTGGGGTGGAGAAGCCCTCGCTAAAAAAAAAAAAAAGAAATCACAGTGGCCGAATGGTCAAGGTCACGAACAGTCATGAATTCTACAAATAAAGGTACTCACGTTCTGGGTTCCATCTTTCCGGGAATCCTTCAGGGTTAGACACCAGATGCTCCGTTCTGATGTAGAAGTACCTACGCCAGAATAGGCGGTTGGCCTTGTCGTCAGACTTAACTATCAAACCCTTCGTACCACGGCTTTTCATTTGCAACATGGTACCCCTCAGGTAACCAGGGCTGAATAACTGTAAAAGGTAATGAACTGAGACGCCGCACTCAGCCTTAGCTGCGTACGTGGTCAGAATCCTGCACACCTTCAAGGTGTAAGGAGTGAGCTGAGCCGGACACACATTGAAAAAACGGCAAAGCTCCTCCGCTAGAGGATAAATCGGGAGACTATAACCGATCAAAAATGGGTACTCGTAAAATGTGCAGTACCCAGGCCTATGCACATTGGCATAGTCCATCCCAGCCGGAGCCATTTCCACATGGTCAGGAATGTTGTGTGTCGCTCGAAGGTCGTCTAGATGAGATTGCAGTAAAACACTATGCTCCCAGGGAAGGGCTGGACTTTTCGTTTGAAAATCCTTTCGAATATGCATTTTCTTTTGGGAGGATGTTGTCGACGGTAAGGAGAACAAGGGTCTTTTTCATTTCCTCCTCCTCACCGCCAGAAGAAGGCGGAACCCTAGATGGGTCAGTGCCCTTGGTCTTTTTACCACCTTGACGGTGTTTTATCATGGCGATTCTATTGGGGAAATAAGGCACTAACGACGAAAAATATGACTTCAAAGAAGTGGAGGAGTCTCACACGAAATAACGGCTACAAGAAAGAAAGGCAAAGAAGTAAACCAGAAAATGTTTTACAAAGGTTCGAAAGATGAATCGGATTGAACCCCTCCCCCATTTATAGGGTTAGGTTGCGCAGAAATCGAAGAGTCATGATTCAAAACGCGCGCGGGAAACCAAAATGACACATCATCCTTTGAACCGCCTCGGGAGAAAGTATAATAGTGACGCATACATGCGATAACGTTATTCCGAAAAGAAAGCCACGCTTCAGTGGCCCAACAACGTCGTACATTTCGCCTTATGCACGTTGCCGCCCCAGGTCGAGGTCAAATTCTCCTAAGACGAGGTTTACATTTCCGCCCATTGAAGACGCCTACCGAATGCGTCTCCAACGAACGGAGGGACTAACTGTATAGGGTCAAATTCGACCGTCAACATCTCTACGCCAATGGGTACGCCCAATGAATATACGTCAACTAACGCAAGGGTACGACTTGGGCGTGGGAACAAAAGCGACATCGTTTAAGGCTCAGTGTCTTCATTAGGAAAACGTTACCTATTTTTGTATCTTTTTGATTATTTCGAGGGAGGTCTCCTACTATATAAGGGAGACCTTCACATTATAAAAGGGGAGGCTGAAATAATACAACTCTCTGATTTTCTCTTACTCTCTCTCTATCTCTATCTCTAACGAATATTTTCTCTGGAGTTCATATTATCATTTTACTCTATTAGATCTATAACAACAACTTCATTTTTCATCTCTAGGTCTATTATATTTGATTACGATTTACCCTTCCCTACTTTTGATTGTTTTTAAGCTCGCAAAGTATATCGATATCTTTTGCGCCAAACACATAAGTTGTGTCCAGACTAATCCAAGGTTTGATACGCTAGATATGCTGAATTATTTATGGAGCTGCAAGCTTGGGCTGATATATCTACCATACTTGCTGATGTCGGAGAAAAATACCAAACAAAATATGCAAAAGTTATTCTTTCTTATTAGCCAATATAATTGTGAGTAAATTAATTGTCTCACAAAATATACTTATCATCACCCAGTCTTATTCCGCACAAATCATATCACATATTTACTATAATAATTCAAAAAATATAAGAATAATATTGGTTAACTTCAAATCCTAAATATTGGACAAAGTAACCCTAACGAGGGAGAATTATTTGAACAATACCTTTTTGGTTATTTTATTTTATTTGGAGCTTGAAAAATAAATATTCTCAAAGAATAAAAATAATTGTCGTTAAAGAAATCTAACCAAAAAACATAAATATTTAAGGTACCCAACAGATTAAATCTGTACAATTAATTGCCATAATCAAAATTAATTGACATACCAACTATTATACTTTAAAAAAAAGAAATTATTTCTTTAAAAAATAAAACGTCAAAAAAATTGAAGTATTATATATATAAAAGATATTGTCTAACATTTAGCATTAACATGATAGTATTAACATAGTCCTTTCAGAATCCGTCAACTGCACGTAACTTCATTATAATTATAGACTATTACTTCCAGAGAAAGACAATATATGATCATGCATCTAAATGTATGCATGGTTATATGCTTGGAAGAGAAAGAAATTTCTCTCCACAACACAAAAAGAGTATATAAATTAAAATATCGCGCCTGAATTCTACTTTTGCGGTAGTTTTTTCTAATTTATTGGAAATAATTTTTATATATTTATTGTTGATTAAATTAATAGAACAGTTTGGTTTTTTTCACTGAGAAAAAGGAAGACATCTTCTATCAATTAGTTGACTTTGTTTGTGTCTCCTAGAATGAACTTAAGAATATATAGCTTTTCAAATAAAAATAACGGGAGAACTCTTAAATCTTAAAGGATTAAGTTTCGTACTAAAATTATAAAGGAAGCATGATAACTTGTAAAATTGAAGAAATGATAAATAGAATTTATAATGGATTTAAGTTGAATATATATGGGGCATATATAGTCCCTTTATTAGAGTTAACTAAATAGGATTAATAATATTTTTTTTCAAAAATTTACACTCCTTCACTTTAATTGTATAACTTTAAGAATAAGTTTTATTAATATTTATATAATATTTTTATATATTTGAGATTATGTACACGCGCAACGCGCGTACCCTAAGACTAATATCAAAACGAAAGTATGAACGAGGATATAGACCTGAGCCTCCGAAACAAAATGAATAGTGCTGCTTACGACTCTTGTGCAAAGACAATAACAATCAAGATAGATTGAGGAGGACTCCTCCTTTTCATATTGTGGCTTATACTCTTGACAAAAGATAACTATAAAAGCTAAATATCTAACCATAATCAAAAATTGCAAATTTCTTAAGCTAGCCTCAAAGTTCTCTCTCTTCCCTCTCTAAAAAAGAACTTCAACGGCTATTTTCTAAATCAGCTGTCACGATACAAATTTTTCACCGTCGGGACCGTGATGACGCCTAACATCGCACTCGCTAGACAAGCCAACGTTAGAGTTCTATTCACCTTTTTCCTTTACTTTTTATAATTAAAATTTAACAAAACTAAATCAATGAAAATAAAAGCGGAAGTACATAATTAACTGATTATCCTTATACTATTAACAAAATCGAAACTGTTACCACCCAGAAACTGATGTCACAACCCACGAAGATTCTATGAATATCTACAAGTATTAGTCTGAAAGAAAAGTACAGCTGACTCGAAAGAAAATAAAACAGAAATGTAGAACTTAGGAGGGGACGCCAGGGCCTGCGGACGCCTGCAGGACTACCTTAGGTCTCCTGGGTGAATGCCTGCAACTGACCTCCCGATCACCCACAACCAACTCCAAAATCTACATATAAAGTGCAGAGTGTAGTATCAGTACAACCGACCCCATGTATTGGTAAGTGCCGAGCCTAACCTCGACGAGGTAGTGACGAGGCTACGGCGGGGGTGTTTATAATATAACCTGCATACAGTTTATAATAAAGCAAAACGGAAGTACAGAACGAAATGAAACAGTAACTTGCAGTAAATAAATACGGAACCCAGTTATCTTGCCAGTACTCAGCTATAACCAATCCTTAAGAGAGTTACAATGCTACAGAATAAAATCACAGCAGAAGAAGAACACATAAACAACAAAATGATGCGGCGCGCATCCCGATCCCACCATAAAATCAGTAACAATATGAACATTCACCCTTATTACTCCTTGTTGCAGCGTGCAACCCGATCCCACCAGTCCACCCTTATTATTCCTCAATATATCACCCTTATTCCTCCTGTTGCGGCGTGCAACCCGATCCCACATGTCCACCCTTATTACTCCTTATTGTGATGCAACCCGATCCCACCAAACAATAACATTTCACCCTTATTCCTCATGTTGCGGCGTGCAACCCGATCCCACCATATCAGTACCAATCACACAATAAAAATAGAAATTTCACAGTTTAACTCAAAAACCCTCCACAATATTTAAACCTCAAACCAAGTCAAACAAAAGACTATACAATTATGAAATCTCATCAATTATTACTACACAACGAGATCAACCAAAATGTATCATGAAACACCAATAAACCAACTTAAATCAATAATCTAATAAAATGAAACTACGGAATAATTAATGCCTTCAATAAAGAAAACAACATCTAACAAGAAGCAATTAGACATGGAAGCATCAATAAGCATGTAACAGTTAAGACAAGAAGATAATATATTAGAAACGAGGAAGGGAACAGGCTAAACAAATAATTTGGCGGCACATAGGTACTCGTCACCACACCTATACGCCACGCACATGGAATTTCACATAGCAATTAAGTCGGGGATCCCTAATCCCTCGAGTCAAAGTTAGACCAAACACTTACCTTAATCCAACGGGCAATTCAAAGCTCAATTACCGCTTTATCTCTCGATTCCACCTTCAATCCACTCGTATCTAGTCATAGTTAACTTAGTAACATCAATTATCGCCAAAGAAATCAATTCCAATGCATAACTATAAGTTTCCCAACATTTTTCCCAAAAAGTCAAAAATCGACCCCGGGCCCGCTTGGTCAAAACCCGAAATTCGGACCTAAACCCAATTACGCATTTACCCCCGAGCCCGGATATACAATTGGTTTTGGAATCCGACCTCAATTTGAGGTCTAAATTCCCAAATTTCGAAATTCCTAAGTTCTACCCAAAAATTCCCAATTCCACCATGAGAAACTCTAGATTCTAGGGATGAAATTTTATGAAAAAAAGCAAGAGATAGAAAGAAATGAGTTAAGATTCATTTACCTATGATTTGGGGAAGAAAAAGCCTTTGGAAAATCGCCTCTAGTGATCTAGGTTTTGAAAAATGGGAGAATGAATGAAAAATCCCGTCCAAGTTCCTTTTACTCAGCTGCAGATGTCGCATTTGCGACTTGAGCTTCGCAATTGCGAAGCTCGTAAATTCGAAGGTCCCATTGCAAATGCGAGAACCCTCACACCTCTGCTGCCTTAGGAATTGCCAAGGAATGTTCGCAATTGCGAACATGAACCTCCGCAAATGCGACAAAAATGGTCGCATTTGCGATCACTGCCCCTTCCCACCTTACTTCGCAAATGCGAAGAAATCTTCGCAAATGCGAGAACGGCTGGCCCAACCTTCCTTCGCAAATGCGATGAAGGCCTTGCAAATGCGGAACCTGTGGTGTTCGCAATTGCGATGCCTGATCTCGCAAATGCGAGATCAGAGGCCCGCAACAGGTTCAGCTATACCAGCAAAATTTTCTAAGTTCCAAAACATCCCGTAGCCTATCCAAAACTCACCCGAGCCCTCGAGGCTCCAAACCAAACATACACACAAGTCTTTAAATATCATACAAACTTTCTCATGTGATCAAATCGCCAAAATAACATCCAAAACTACGGATTTAACACCATAACACATGAAATTCTTAAGAACACTTGAAATTCCTCTTTTCTCAACCGGATGCCCGAATCACGTCAAATAAAATCCGGTTTTCACCAAATTTCACATACATGAATAAAATATTATATTAAACCTGTACCGGGCTCCGAATTAAAATACGGGCCCGATACCATTGATATCAAACATTAATCAATTTCTTTAAATTCTTATAATTTCAGTCTTACAATTTTTATCAAAAATTCATTTCTCGGGCTAGGGACCTCGGAATTCGATTCCGGGCATACGCCCAAGTCCCATATTTTACTACGGACACTCTGGGAGCGTCAGAACATGGGTCCGGATCCGGGTCCGTTTACCTAAAATGTTCACCGAAATCAAGAAAAATCAACTTTTTATTCCAACAATTATTATTTCATCAATTTTCCATATAAAGGCTTTCCGGAAGTACGGCCGGGCTACGCACGCAAATCGAGAAGAGATAAAATAGGGGTTTTAAGGCCTGGAAACACGGATTTGAGTTATAAAACGGAAGATGACCCTTTGGGTCATCACATTCTCCACCTCTAAAACAACCGTTCGTCCTCGAACGGACATAGAAAAGTACCTGAGTCGATGAAAACACGGGGATATCTGCTCCGCATATCGGACTCGGACTCCCAGTTAGCTGCCTCAACAAGCTGACCTCTCCACTGCACTCGAAACCGATGGATAACTCTTCGATCTCAACTGACGAACCAACGGTCTAGAATAGCTACCGGCTCCTCCTCGTAGGTTCAAATCATTGTCCAACTGGACAGTGCTGAAATCTAACACGTGGGATGGATCACCGTGATACTTGCGAAGCATGGACATATGAAACACTGGATGCACTGCTGATAAGCCTGGGGGCAACGCAAGTCTATAGGTCACCTCTCCCACTCGATCAAGGATCTCAAAAGGCCCGATGAACCTGGGGCTTAACTTGCCCTTCTTCCAAATCACATCACACCCTTCATGGGTGATACCCTCTCTCTCCGACCATGAATGCCACATCACGAACCTTACGGTCGGCATAACTCTTTTGCTTGGACTGAGCTGTACGAAGTCTCTCCTGAATGATCTTAACCTTATCCAAGGCATCCTGCACTAAATCTGTGCCCAGTAATCGAGCCTCCCCTGGATCAAACCACCCAACCGGCGATCGACACCGTCTACCATACAACGCCTCATAGGGAGCCATCTGGATGCTCGAATGATAACTGTTGTAGGCAAACTCCGCTAATGGCAAGAACTGATCCCAAGAACCTCCAAAGTCAATAACACAGGCGCGGAGCATATCCTCCAAGATCTGAATAGTACGCTCGGACTGTCCGTCCGTCTGAGGATGAAATATTATGCTCAACTCGACCCGCGTACCCAACTCACGTTGTATTGACCTCCAGAAATGCGAGGTAAAATACGTACCTTGATCAGAAATGATAGACACGGGCATACCATGAAGACGAACGATCTCACGGATATAAATCTCTGCCAACTGCTCCGAAGAATAGGAAACTGCCACAGGAATGAAATGCGCTGACTTAGTCAGTCTATCCACAATAACCCAAACTGCATCAAACTTCCTCTGAGTCCGTGGGAGTCCAACAACGAAATCCATAGTGATACACTCCCACTTCCACTCAGGAATCTCAATCTTCTGAAGCAAACCACCAGGTCTCTGATGCTCGTATTACCTGCTGACAATTCAAACACCGAGCTACATATGCAACAATATCCTTCTTCATCCTCCTCCACCAATAATGCTACCGCAAGTCCTGAAACATCTTAGCGGCGCCCGGATGAATAAAATACCGGGAATTATGGACCTCCTCTAGAATCAACTCACGAAGCCCATCCAGATTAGGCACACAAACACGACCCTGCATCCTCAAAACTCCATCATCTTCAATTGTAACTTGCTTGGCATCTCCTTGTCGCACTATGTCCCAAAGGAAAAGCATATGAGGATCATCATACTACGCTCCCTGATATGATCAAACAAGGAAGACCGAGTGACTGTGCAAGCTAAAACACGACTAGGCTCAGAAATATCCAACCTCACGAACTGATTGGCCAAAGCCTGAATATCTAATGCAAGCTGTCTCTCACCGACTGGAATATACGCAAGGCTACCCATACTAGCTGACTTCCTACTCAAAGCATCAGCCACCACATTGGCCTTTCCGGGATGATACAAGATGGTGATGTCATAGTCTTTTAATAGCTCCAACCACCTTCGCTGTCTCAAATTGAGGTCCTTCTGCTTGAACAAATATTGCAAACTCTTATGATCCGTGAACACCTCACACGACACGCTATATAAATAATGCCTCCAAATCTTCAGCGCGTGAACAATGGCTGCTAGCTCTAAGTCATGAACTGGATAATTCTTCTCATGAATCTTCAACTGTCGTGACGTATATGCAATAACCTTGCCATTCTGCATCAACACCGCACCAAGTCCAATACGAGATGCGTCACAATATACTGTATAGGTCCCTGAACCTGTGGGCAACACCAACACCGGCTCCGAAGTCAAGGCTGTTGTCGCACCCCCTTTTTCCATCGCGGAGTCCGGGTTTCGACATTCATGGGGGAATAACTCGTTTCCTTTTGGGAATTGGGTATTTGAAGAGTCACCACCTAACGGATTAAGGTGTGTCAGGGCACCAAGAGCAATTAACTCAATTAACCAGTTTGCATTACCAGAGATTAGGGTGAGGGCTCGAAATAACCTTGAGGGGAAGGTGTTAGGCACCCCTCACGGTCTAAAACAGTGGGTCCCGGCCGAACTTAAACTATGTGAATTAGCCATTTAACAAGTAAGCGGTCTCAGCACATATTTGCAAATAAAGGTAGTTTACACAGTCTAAACACATATACGATCAAGAAAGATAAGCGTAAATTAAGGAGGTTTAAACCGTCCGAGCATACATAAACCAAGGAAGTTTAGGAGGTCTGAGTACACATATGTAAAAGGGATAAGGGAGATCCTAAGTTGTCTGTCCTATAGGATCATATCCATGCAATGCCCGGTAATCACTCCTCAGTGAGAGGGGCTACATGTTGCATTAGCGCACAGGTCATCATATCCTTTTACTACCCATTACCCTCCCCTTAGCGGTTATATAAGCGTGTTTGATTAACGAACTCTAAGCGTGCTGTTACCCGTCCCTTCCTGTAGGGAGCCTGAAGCAGTCCCAAACTAAAGCTGGGAGTACCAGGCCTTCAGTGTAGTCACAAGTGCCAAGAATATCATAACCAATAAGTGTCCAAGTGTGTCAGAGTTCCCTAAGGACCTCAAGGATCCCGGGCAGTGCTCACACCAAGACCTTTCTCAAAATAAGGACTGGTTATGTGCAGTGTGGAAGGGCCAGCCCCAGTGTGCCAGAGTTCGGAGGAATCTCAGGGGATTCCTAGGCAGTACACACACTGGAGGGGCAAAACCTAATGTTCTAAGAGTAAAGTGAGAGTGCTTGACATAGTTTTGAAAGACTTAGTGAAAAATAGTGTGGAGCTGACTTTTAGGAGTGAAAAAGAAGATTTTTCTGAAATATACCAATTTTAAGGAGATGCTAAGAGTGAAAACCAGTTTTAGAAGAATACTAAGAACATTTTTTAAAATCAGTTCTGAAGAGAGCAGATTCAGTAAACAGCTAATCAATCATAGGATACTCAGATTCAGAGGCACTTAGCAAGCAGGTTTGCACACGGGGTGAAAGGGATTGGGAACATATAGGAATCACATTGAGGATACATGAACATGGTACAGGGGAACAACAAATGCATGGAATTCTTAGGAGTTTCATAGCCTTAACAAGTTAACCAGGATAATAGGCGATTAAGACATGGAGCAAGGATGTAGTGGACAGAATCAAACACACAAGTAGGGTCAATCACATGCATTAAGTAACCAACATGATCACATAGTTAAGGGATTAAACATAACTCTACAAACAGGCTGGTCAAGTATCAGATAACCAGGTGAAGTGTAGACATACTAGTTATACATTGAACATGACATAATTTAGACATGCTAAGCAACAAAGTAAACTGGAAGACAGGTTGAATTCATAGTCAATGAACTAGTGCAAGAATGAAACACATAGAGTTTGGGTTTCAAAATTTAACTAGAGACATACCAGTTGAAGAAAAGAGTGCAGAATATAAATCAGGTGTAGTTCCAATATCTAGCCTTGGCTTTCAGCCGGCTAGATCAAGAGTTATCACAAGTAACAGAGAAAGAAAAGAGAGTTTGAGTGTGAGTGTGTGCTCTTTGAACTTGTGTTCGTGTGTTAAGAAGTTAAATAAGAGAGTTTATATAGTAGTTCAAGAGTAGAGCAAATAAGGTAAAGGAATCAATAATCAGCAATTAAGGGATCTCAGAATCAAATCGTACAAAGAGTTCAGCATAGTCTCCCCTTAATTAAGGGCAATTAGCCAACGGTAATGACAGGATTAATTAAGGCAAGAGGTTCAAATCAGACCAAATAAAGGAGTAAATAATCAGGGGTCTAATTAAGGAAAGAATCATGTAAAGAATTGGTAAATATACAGCAATCAAATAAGGCAAGAACGACTAATTAAGGTCGTAATCATAGAAACAGGCAAGACTTAGGAGTATAGATTCTTAACAGAGCAAATCAATCAACCAGATTAACAACAATTCTGGAAAGAATATATAGATTCCCATAAATAAAGTAGACTAAGTAAAACTTTATAAACACAGAGAAGTTAACCGGAAAATTGATTCAAAAATCCTAATAGAGATTAGTTAGGGCAAAAATCACAGAGCAATGCATTTGACAAAGTAAAATCGTGCAGGTCAAAGATACAGAGTGAATCAATACAATTGGTAACATTGAAAAACTCAGAATCGAAGCAAAAAATCAGAAAATCAGAGTTTCACATAAATCGACTAGGGTTTAAGCAACTTTTGCGTAAATCAGTCAAGAACACTAAAGGATAAACGATTAAACATTTAAAAATCAGAAAGACCTTGAGAAAATGACTTATAATGAACCCTAGTTTAGGAAAAATCGGGAAATCAGTTGAAACTGGAAAATTTTCAAGGAAAACATGTAAGAGTTGCTCGATTCGTCTTAGATCTATACAGACCTGAGAAGATCGGAGATAATAAATTAGGGTTTCATAGAAAGCATAACAGAGACGAGAACATAGGCCTAGAAAACCATGGATTCATAACAAAATAAGAAAGGTTTCTTACTCATGGGCGAGCAAACGGCCTGAAACAGGCAAAGAAATCAAAGGTGCAAACCAGACCGCCTAGGTCCCTTGAGATCTTCTCAAGGATCTAGGAAACTGATGAACCATAGCAAGTAGGAGGCTAGTATAGGCTTGAGACGACAAAGAAGCATCACAGAACGGAGGGCTAAGCCGGTGACGGTGCCTGAGGATTAGGGTTTAGGTAGAGAGCGTTTGAGAGAGAAGAGAGAGGGTGACGGCGGGGGGAAAGGGTGGAAATGGGAGGGTGTAAGGGGGGTCATTAGGGTTTAATTATGGTAGGGGAAATCTGGACCGTTGATCAAAAATGATCAACAGCCAGATTGGGTCGGGCAGGCTAAGTCTTGGGCTTAAGGAGTTGGGCCAAATTATAAAGGGTCTTGGGCTGGTTTCTTGGGTTAAAATTGAAAAAAAAGGGCTATTTGCTAAATACCCAAGCAATTGAATAAAAGTAATTTATAAAATAATTAACTAATTATAAAAAATGATTTTCATGCATAGAAATGTTTTAAAATTATTATTCAGTATATTAAAAATACAATGGACCAATTTCTGGTAAAATAAAGCAATAAGGTATGCATGGGCTACGTTTACAAAGTTATTGCAATTGTAACCAAAAAGTGCCAATCTAGCCATTTGTGAAATAATTTGAACTTAATAGGACCATAAATAATAACATTAAATCAAGAAATATTTCAAAATCATTTGTGATGCAATTTTGTGATTATTTATATAAGATAAAAATGATAGGGCAAATTAATTTAAACGTAGAAATTATGGAAAAATGCCAATTGATGCTAAGGTATATATGCCTTTGAAAATTATTTTAGGGAAAATTGGGTATCAACAGTTGCCCCTCTTTACCCGGAAAGGATGAAAGAGTTGTCGGGTAAAGATATGATGGCCAATTTTGAACGAGCGAGATGGTTTGATAGATTTAGGCCGCACTCTGGTTTCTGAGCTACCTACATATCCCTAGTTTTACAGAAATCAGGCCGTGTGTAGTTCTGGATTCATCAGCGGAATATACCGATGAAGTCATTGCAAGAACGGACACGGAATTTCGGGATAGGTGAAAGGATGGTTATGGTGAGAGGTCAAGTTTGAGATAATTGAAGGAATCCGAGTGGGATTGCTCCTATTGGGATGACGGTTGCTTGCTGGGTCACCTGCAAATAGAGAAATACTACGAGCATATATTTGTGCGGAAACTTAAACATGATGCAGATTCCCTTCGGACCATGAAAGTTGTCTTCGGACGGTTAAGGATGACGTCCTTAGACCATGATGTCCTGGGCCATGAATTGTTCAGTGAGAGATTTGCAGGCCATGAAATGATGTTCTCGGTCCATGAAGATGGTGCCTCCGAACCATGACGCCTTTGAATAATGATATGTAAATTTGAGAGATCCTCAGGCCATGGCATGGTGTCTTCCGGCTATGAGGATGATGCCTTTAGACTATGGCGCCTTTGGACAAATTGGCGATATTTCAGCCCATGAAATGTAATAATATGATGCCAAAATTAACAAGACTAAGCCGATTGTGGGCAGAGCTTAGCCCGAAAGAGGAGCAAATAGATAGTGTTGGAATGGAGCAATATTTATGTGAGGAGGGACAATGCTTAGTCCCATGGAAGGTAGAGCTTAGCCTTATGCAAAAATAGAGACGGAGCTTAGTCTCATGCAGGATGTGGGACAGGGCTTAGTCCTATGCAAATGGAAGGCAGAGCTTAGCCCTATGCAATCGTGGAGGCAGGGCTTAGCCTCATGCATATGGAGACAGAGCTTAGTCTCATGCAGGATGCGGGACAGAGCTTAGTCCCATGCTAATGAAAGGTAGAGCTTAGCCTTATGCAAATAGAAGTCAGAGCTTAGCCTCATGCAAGATGGAGACAGAGCTTAGTCTCATGCAGGATGCAGGACAGGGCTTAGTCCCATGCAAATAGAAGTCAGAGCTTAGCCTTATGCAATCGTGAAGGCAGGGCTTAGCCTCATGCAGATGGAGAGAGAGCTTAGTCTCATGCAGGATGCGGGATAGGGCTTAGTCCCATGCAGGTGGAAGGCAGAGCTTAGACTTATGCAAATATAGAGGCAGGGCTTAGCCTCATGCAAGATGGAGACAGAGTTTAGTCTCATGCAGGATGCGGGATAGGGCTTAGTCCCATGCAAATGGAAGGCAGATCTTAGCCTTATGCAAATATAAAGGCAGGGATTAGCCTCATGCAGATGGAGACAGAGCTTAGTCTCATGCAGGATGCGGGACAGGGCTTAGTCCCATGCAGATGGAAGGCAGAGCTTAGCCTTATGCAAATCTAGAGGCAGGGGTTAGTATCATGCAAGATGGAGACAGAGCTTAGTCTCATGCAGGATGCGGGACAGGGCTTAGTCCCATGCAAATGGAAGGCAGAGCTTAGCCTTATGCAAATATAGAGGCAGGGCTTAGCCTCATGAAAGATGGAGACAAAGCTTAGTCTCATGCAGGATTCGGGACAGGGCTTAGTCCCATGCAAATGGAAGGCAGAGCTTAGCCTTATGCAAAAATAGATGCAGGACTTAGCCTCATGCAAGATGGAGACAGAGCTCAGTCTCATATAGGATGCGGGATAGGGCTTAGTCCCATGCAAAGAACAAATAGCAAATAAGAGTAGAATGTTTCTTAGCTGGAGCTACGTTCAGTGTCTGGTGGCCCGTTCGATAGTGATTTTGCTTCGTGTATATATATTTGCGAATGCTACTGCTACGTCAGATGTGCCTGCGCTTAAAGAAAAATTGTAAGTTTCGTAAGGGGAGGTTGGTTCGTGCCTTTGTCTGCTGGCCTTGCTTCTCCGTGCTGGATGCCTTGTTTGAGTTTCCCTGGGTAATACCTGGTTGTTATAGAGTTTTCGAAAATATGCAATTTTTTGTGACAATAGAGTTATTTTTTAGGAAACATAGTGAAATATCAAGTGATTTTTTTAGATGAACTAGTGGCTGTAACACATTTCAGATACATTGCAACTTTCTCGTGTTAGAACTTTGAGGGTCCTCCTCAAAAATTCTACCCCAGTTAGGTAGATGATCCTTCGGCCGTTTGCGAGCAACGAACTCGTTGAACCTTCTTCGGAATTTTGAGAACCCTTCTCAAAATTCTGCCCCAGTTTCTTAAACAATTTATGATTTTCTGGCATGCAATGGCGTTGGCTGGACTCGCTCCGACATTTTGAGGGTCCTCCTCAAAATTCTGCCCCAGTTTCTTATTTTGGGGGAAATGGAAATTTTATATGATATGAACGAACCCACAGGGCTGCCTACATATCCCCTCTTAAACAGGAATCAGGTCAAGCGTAGTTCGATTACATCAGATGAAGAAATGTAAATAGTCTAAACATAGTATCTCTTGACTGCGTCTGAATTGATCGGGTTTGGCCAGACTTCTCCATCCATTTTTGCAAGTATGAGTGCTCCTCCTGTTAGCACCCTGTGAACCATGTAAGGACCTTGCCAGTTGGGAGAGAATTTCCCTTTGGCTTCATCTTGATGTGGGAAGATCTTCTTCAGCACCAGCTGTCCTGGTGCAAACTATCTTGGTTTGACCCTTTTGTTGAAAGCTCTGGACATTCTGTTCTGATAAAGCTAACCGTGACATACCGCGTTCATTCTTTTTCCATCTATAAGGGCCAATTGCTCATAGCGGCTCCTTATCCATTCTGCATCGCTGAGTTCGGCTTCCTGTATGATCCTTAAAGAAGGAACCTCTACTTCGGCTGGGATGACAGCTTTGTTACCATAAACCAGCATGTAGGGAATTGCCCCGGTTGATGTGCGAACTGTAGTGCGGTATCCCAACAAAGCAAAGGGTAGCTTCTCGTGCCATTGTTTGTGGTTTTCTATCATCTTCCTTAGTATCTTCTTGATGTTTTTGTTGGCGGCTTCTACGACTCCATTCATCTGAGGTCTGTACGCTGTGGATTTCTTGTGCTTGATATTTAAAGTTTCACACATGGATTTCATCAGATCACTGTTGAGATTGGCGGCATTATCAGTGACAATGGACTGGGGAACTCCGAATCGGCAAACAATACGATCCTTGACAAAGTCTGCGACAACTTTCTTAGTTACAACTTTGTAGGATGCGGCCCCTACCCATTTTGTGAAGTAGTCAATGGCCACTTGAATAAACCTGTGCCCGTTTGAAGCAGTGGGCTCGATCTGACCGATGACATCCATTCCCCAGGCGGCGAATGGCCAAGGTGAGCTTGTTGCATTGAGCTCATTTGGCGGTACTTTTATCATATCAGCATGCACTTGACATTGGTAGCATTTTCGGACATACTGGACGCAATCTGTCTCCATAGTCATCCAAAAGTAACCGGCCCTAAGTATCTTCTTGGCCAAGACAAAACCATTCATATGCGGGCCGTAGGTCCCGGCATGTATCTCCTCAAGTAGCTTAGAAGCCTCTTTTGCGTCGACACATCTTAGCAATCCCAAATCAGGAGTTCTTCTGTACAAGTTTCCCCCGTTGTGGAAGAAGTGATTGGACAATCTCCGAAGTGTGCGTTTCTGAGTATGATTCGCATGCTCCGGATATTCTCCTTTTGCCAAATACTCCTTGATATCGTGAAACCAAGGCTTCCCGTCTGTTTCTTCTTCAATATGGGCATAATACGCCGCCTGGCTATGGATCCTTACTGGGATGGGATCGATGAAGTTCTTGTCGGGATGCTGTATCATGGATGACAAAGTGGCCAATGCATCGGCAAACTCGTTCTGAATCCTGGGAACATGCCGAAACTCTATCTTCGTGAACCTCTTTCCCAATTCCTGCACATGGTGCAGATATGGCAATATCTTGGAATTTTTGGTAGCCCATTCTCCTTGTACCTGGTGCACAAGCAGATTTGAATCACCGATTACCAACACCTCCTGAATATTCATGTCGATGGCCATGTTGAGCCCTAGTATGCAGGCTTCATACTCTGCCATGTTGTTGGTGCAGGGAAATCTGAGTTTAGTAGATATCGGATAATGTTGGCCAGTTTCTGTTACCAAGACGGCTCCAATGCCGAATCCCTTGAAATTTGCCGCTCCGTCAAAGAACATTCTCCAACCGTCGTAGGACTCAGCAATATCTTCTCCTATGAATAGCACTTCTTCATCGGGAAAATACGTTTTCCGGGGTTCGTATTCTCCTCCCACGGGATTCTCAGCAACATGATCTGCCAGTGCCTGACCCTTGACTGCTTTCTGAGTCACATAAATAATGTCAAACTCGCTCAACAGGATTTTCCACTTAGCCAGCTTGCCAGTGGGCATGGGTTTCTGAAAGATATATTTCAAAGGATCCATCCTTGATATGAGGTATGTTGTGTAGGCACAGAAGTAATGCCTCAGCTTCTGAGCTATCCAAGTCAGAGCGCAGCAGGTACGTTCCAATAGAGAGTACCGCGCTTCATATGGAGTGAAATTCTTACTCAGGTAATAGGTAGCTTGTTACTTTCTCCCTGTCTCGTCGTGCTGCCCTAGAACGCAGCCGAAGGCTCCATCTAGCACTGCAAGTTAGAGTAGCAATGGTCTACTTGGCTCTGGCGGGACCAAGACTGGTGGTGTTGATAAGTACTCCTTGATCTTGTCGAAAGCCTTTTGACAATCTTCGGTCCAACTAGTTGTAACATATTTCTTCAACATCTTGAAAATTGGCTCACATATAACTGTGGACTGGGATATGAACCAGCGATGTAGTTTAGCCGTCCCAGAAAACTCATTACATCTTTCTTACTCTTCGGCGGCGGTAGCTCCTGGATGGCTTTGACTTTTGACGGATCCAATTCTATCCCTCGACGGCTGACAATGAACCCAAGTAACTTTCCGGAAGGAACCCCGAATGCATATTTTGCGGGGTTTAGTTTCAGGTTGTATTTCCTCAGTCTGTCGAAAAATTTCCTCAAATCGGCTATATGATCTGTGGCTTTCTTGGATTTGATGATGACGTCATCCACATATACTTCGATCTCCTTATGTATCATGTCATGAAAAATGGTAGTCATAGCCCTCATGTAGGTGGCCCCAGCATTCTTTAGACCGAATGGAATCATCTTATAACAGTATACCCCCCATGGTGTAATGAAAGCCATTTTCTCAGCGTCCTCCTCGTCCATCCAGATCTGATGGTAACCGGCAAAATAATCCACAAACGACTGGAATTCATGCTTGGCACAATTGTCGATTAGGATATGTATGTTTGGAAGCGGGAAATCATCCTTTGGGCTGGCCCTGTTGAGATCCCGATAATCAACATAGACCCTGACCTTCCCATCCTTCTTTGAAACTGGCACGACGTTGGCTAACCAAGTTGGGTATTCAACCACCCTGAGGACCTTGGCCTTGATTTTCTTAGTAACCTCCTCCTTGATTTTCAGACTCATGTCAGGCTTGAACTTCCCGAGTTTCTGTTTTACTGGTGGACATGCTGGGTTTGTGGGCAACTTGTGAGCCACAATGGATGTACTTAACCTGGTCATATCATCTTATGACCATGCAAAGATGTCCTCATACTCTTTCAAGAATTGTGTGTACTCTTCTTTTTCTGATGGCGACAAGTGGATGCTGATGCGGGTTTCCTTGACAGTTTCAGAGTCACCCAGGTTGATTATTTCCGTTTCGTCCAGATTGGACTTAGGCTTGTTCTCAAAGTCTTCTACTTGTCTGACAATTTCCTCGGGTATGACATCTTCTTCTTCCAAATCACTATCCTTTGTTGTGTCATCTCATTATATGTCACAGTTGTTGGTTCATCGAGACAGGAAATAGTAATGCCCGGGACTGGTCGGGCCTTTGATGGTCTGACAGTCAAATTCTTGAGGAATGATCCTCTCTCCACAGCTCGGATGGTAGGGCCTTTCTCCTCCTTCTCCTCAACAATTACACAACAGTCCATGTCCTCATCTTCCAAGAACAGGCTCCTTAAGGCTGCCAGTGCTTCTTCCTCCTCTGATCCCCATATGATGTCGTCCTGTTGGAAGGTCTGACTCAAGTACGGTATGGGCTGCTCCAATGGATATCATGAACCTCGCCATGGTGGTGACCAATCATTGTATTCTTGCCAGGTGTACTGATATCCCAGCCCAAAAGTGGTACCATGGTACTTTGGCTGTATTGGCTTGGTGATGCCTTGAAGATTCTTACCAAGCCCCTTGCCAGGCTCATACCCTCCCCCATTCATCATGCTTGCTATCTTTCCATCCCACCACTTATCTTTGTCGATTGCATTGACCCGCTCGATGTGATGATAAGTTTCTCCGCCTAGCTTTCTCCTACTTTCGACCATCGGGATAGTCTGACGGGTGTAAATAGGATTGCTCCCTTCTCCATGGATAATCACCTCCTGATGGTTCCACTCAAACTTTACTGCCTGATGCAATGCCACAGCCCTAGCAGCGTGTATCCATGGTCATCCTAACAGCAGATTATAGGATGCAGATATGTCCAGCACCTGAAACTCGACACCAAACAACATAGGCCCCATTTGCAGACAGAGATTAATTTCCCCAATGGTAGCTCTCTGAGACCCATCAAAAGCCTTCACGTTCATGGTCCCTTCTCGTATCTCGTATAGGCCTTTGCCCAACCTCTTCAGTGTTGTCAATGGGCAAATGTTGAGACTGGATCCTCCATCAATCAGGACCCTGGTAATGAAGTAGTCTTCACATTGCACTATGATATGCAGTGCCCTATTGTGATTCAGACCCTCAGGCGGCAACTCATCCTCGTGGAAAGTGATTTTGTGACTTTCCAATACCTGTCCCACCATGTTAGCCATTTCTCCGCTTGTGATGTTATTGGGCACATATGCTTCATTCAATACTTTCATCAGAGCGTTCCTGTGTGCTTCTGAATTCTGTAGCAGCGACAGGATAGATATTTGAGCAGGAGTCTTGTTCAGATGATCGATGACTGAATACTCCCTTGCTTGTACTTTCCTCCAGAGGTCATCTAGACCTGTTTCAATAACGGGAGGTCTGTTAGAGGCCTGTTTACTGGACTATCATAAATGCTCGGGTGTATAGACCCTTCCGGTCCTAGTCATCCCTTGTGCAACGCCAGATTCCCCCATCTTGGTTTTTCCTTTTCTTCTAGCTTCGGCCACATAATCCCATGGTACAGCCTCGGTGCTGAAAGGTGGTGTGGTTGATACTGTCACTGTAAATGGTGTGGCTACTTTCACCTCAAATGGAATAGGTCCAACTGCAGGGGGTGCTACCTCAACTTCAAATGGGACCGACGTAGTTACCTCGACCTCCACTAGCGGCTGTACCTGCACTATAATGGGGTTGAGAGTGACTGTGGGTTTCTTGGGATCGTCACCCTCTTTGATAAGTCCGATTGATCCCTCCGGATCCCATTCTTCATCCATCTCTATCACATTGACACCTTCACCCCTGTGATCTGGGAGGGGGTTATTGCAGATATTAGGCGTAGCCTCCTTTGCCTGGATGATCTTGTTGTCAATCAAAGTCTGGATTTTATCCTTCAATGTGCGGCATTTGTCAATGGTGTGCCCTTTCATACCAGAATGGTACGCACAAGTCTTATTTGGGTTAACCTATTGGGATGAGTTCTCCGTGGCCACACCAGGGATGGGAGAGACGTAACCAGCATCCTTCAACCTTTCATATAGCTGGTCGATGGGTTCAGCAATGGCAGTGTATTGTTTGGGTGGTCTGCAGTCAAAATTAGGTCGCGGTCTTGGGTAGTTTTGACGAGTTAGAGGTGACTGAAAGTGAGATGGTTGGGAATTATTGGTATGATAGACAGTGGCTGGTTGGGAATATCTGGGGGATGAGAGTTGATTGTAGATGGAGGTGACGGTTGATAGGTGGGTGGAGGTGCTTGATATATGGGTGGAGGTGCTTGATATGTGGGTGGAGGTACTTGATATGCAAGTGGAGAGGTTCGGTATGCGAAAGGAGTTTTGGGTCCTTGGACGACCATTACTGCTCCCACGTCCTTCTTCTTAGATATACCCCCTGACTGCAATGCCTCAAAGTTCATTACCATCCCGCTCTTGATGCCTTCTTCGATCCTTTCACCAAGTTTGATGATATCAGAGAACTTATGGTTTTCGATAACCATCAACCTTTCATAGTATTGCGGATCCTGTGCTCTGACGAAGAACTTGTTTATCTATTCCTCATCCGATGCTGGCCTGACTTTGGCCACTTCTGACCTCCAACGAGTAGCATACTCGCAGAAAGTTTCGGTGGGCTTCTTCTTGAGGTTCTGAATGTAGAAGACATCTGGTGCATTCTCTGTGTTGAACCTGAATCGGTCCATGAAATCAGATGCCATATTCACCCTGTTGGGCCATTACTCAGGATCTTGGCTGATGTACCAGGACAAGGCATCTCCCGTAAGACTCCTCATAAAAAGCTTCATCCGGATCTTTTCATCTTTTCCGACCCCGACAAGCTTGTCACAACAGGTCCTTAGATGAACCCTGGGATCACCTGTATCGTTAAACATCTCGAACTTGGGAGGTTTGTAACCCTCTGGCAGTTCTACATCCGGCTGTATGCATAGGTCTTCATAGTTCAGATCTTCTACCCCCTTGCCTCCTTCTATGCCTTGAACTCCACTGGTCAATTTCTTGAGCTCCTCGGCCAGGTTCTTAATGAGCATGTCCTTCTCAACAGATTCCGGTGCATAGGGGATGGGTTGAGTGGAGTAAGGTAGGGTCTCCACATATATAGGGTTGTTTTGGTGACCTGGAATCTGAGTATGGTGGTGATCATTAGTGGAATTCTGGGGTTCAGGAATGATCGGTGAAGCATTTTGTGGAGTGTGGTAGGTGTTTGGCGGGTATTATGGTGGGATGGTTTGATTTTGTGGTGGAGTTGTATAATGGTGAGGTACGGGTGGATTTTGTGGGCGCTTGTTGGGTGTGTTTTGAGGCGGTGCGGGGTTCTGAGTGTTTGGATGACTGATGTCTAGGACGCTGAGTGAGAAGGATAGGTTTCCCACATTTCGGACATGCTTAATCTCACCCTGGAATTCTAGTATTTTCTGTTCGAGCCGTGAAACTGCATCATTTGGGGCCTGAGTACCCCGACCATCAGAAGTTTCTGCGTGTTCAACCCCTGTGTTGTTTTCCTTTCTGGTACCGTTCAAATCTTCCATTTTTGCTTTTCCCTTGCCTTTTGGTGAACTAGGAGGAGGAAAAGGTGGAGGGCCCCTGGATCTTGTGTTATAAGCTGATGATGCTAGTATGCACTAACCAACCTTTGGGGAATGGGAATAATCAAAAAGAAAGAAAGAAAAACAAAAGGTAGCCAAGTCAGTAATGATTCAGAAATGTTTGCAGTATTTAAACACATATTGCGGGAATATAAATTCGCGTCCTAATTTGGGAGCCTCGTTGCGCCCGAGGTAGGCCTAGCGACAAATAGATTTGGAGAAATTCAGTGCCAATAATTGCCTCATTTCATTAATGTAAAAATAAACGACACTAAATAATGATAATGTTACTAATGGCACTTGGCCTTATTACATTTTAAGAAGAAAGCGAGTGAACCTAATCTACTTGGTCCCAGAAGGACCCTCTCCAGACCGGATACTATTGTCGATCAACTCTCCCAGCTCGCGCAGGTTCAGCAGTAAGAATGCCCTTGCCAAATGCCCTCCTTCGTTTCCCTCAGCGTTCTGGCAGTCGGTGACTCTCTTTCTTATCTTCCCTTCCAATTCCATTAAATTGTACTCCAGATATTCCAGCCTTTAGCTAGATTTATCATCTCTCTCTTTCCACTCATTAATCATTTCCATATCGGCCTTATGCTGCGCCATATGCTCAGCTTCAGACTCTCGAACTCTTTTGCGCAGCTTGTTATACTTCACCTCTGCTTCGGCAAACTCATCTATGACCCTGTTTCCCCGACCAACCCTCGGCTCGAAGACTCCTGCTAGATTATCGCCCAACCATGAGGGGTAAAAGTGTGAATGGCCCGCATGATATCGGTCCGGCTCGATAGTGTCCTTTTCCACAATAATCTTCAAAGTCCACATATGTTGTGCTTCATTCTTATATGGGATGGCGTCACCCTGAAAATCGGCTATGAAGTGACTCATCTTTGCGACTCGCGGTACGACTTGTCTCCTGCCTGCCTGTCTCATAACCCTGAGGGGAGCATAAGGGTATATCCCCCTCAACCCAATCAACACCAAGTGTGGGACGTCTCTGGATCTGATGATGAACTTGTCAGTGGGGAACCACTCGAACATCCACTGAACCTGGTCCTCAGTTAACTTGTTGAAAAACTGTACCCATCCTATAGCATCCTTAGGTTGAGCAAACATGTCCAGAATGTAAGTCATTCTCTTAGGGTGATGGAAAGCTATGTGGTCATTCCACGGCCTCCGTGGAAACTCCTGACGATATTGACCCCTTTGGAGATGCTCTAACAACCAAACCTGTAACAGCAAATTACAACCCTCGAAGAATCTGAACCCCTTCTGACAGCGTTCCAAGGCCCGGTACATATCTGCAATGATCATAGGGACAATGGTATATGTTTGCCCCTCGATCCCTTCCATCAAAGTTCTTGCGACCATGGCCAGCCTAGTATGGATTCTATCCCCTGGGATCGGGAATACCAGCATGCCCAAGAAACACACAATGAACACGAAGACCCTACGATGAACCCAGCCCAAGGAGGTGATTGGGAATTAATCATCAAAAATACGGTAAGAGCTACTGTGACCGTATATTTCATAGAGGAAGTCGAAAGGTATGTAGGAGTTTTTCAGACACTCCAAGTCATCATTTTTCTTCAGCCCCATCATCTTAAGGAATCCTCTAGTGGTGCGATTTTCAGGCGCTAATAAACCAGGGCTATCCCAAGGCAACCCACCAAATCCTCCTATTTCTTCTAGGAGAGGAGTCATTTCTATGTCCCAAAAGCAGAACACGGCCCTTTCCTTGTCCCAAAACAGAGTGGCAACCTCGATCAACATTGTGTTAGGTTGAAGATCCAACAGTGAAGGCAAATTACCTAAGACTCGTTTCACATGATTTTGGTCACTTGAGGGAAGATCCATCCACCAATCTAGCAAAAGTAGAGGTATGCTACTGACATACCGAATCTGGGGACTTCGTGCCTCATTTTTCTGCAAAACAAAAGGTGGTTAGGCCCTTTCCCCCTCCAGATTCGTCTCTTTATACAACAATGATTAGCATATTAGCACTTATTTCTACAAATTAATGCACACAGTCGTGATTGCGTCCATTGGGATTATGGAAAACCCGATGGACTTTTGGGTGAGGCTTGTCTTAAAGGGTTATTATGTGGACAACATATTAACCTGGCTAGGTTTGACCATGATGAATGCACAATTAATTAGAGTAAGGTTGCTATAGAGGTCTAGACTGGGACCCTCAAGCAGACAACTTGAGAGGGAAAGGCACGGAACCGTCGAACGCACCGCTGATCGACTAGTTTTACCGCAAATACGCCTTTCCGAATTTAAAGGGTGATATATAGGAAGAGCACAAACACTCAGCAAGCGTTGCTATAGGATTGATTACGCACGAGTGGAATATGATGTTGAGCATGACTTATGCAACAATAAATAGCATGTTGTCAAGTATTTGCACGTTAAAAACGATAAAAACAGTATTTAAATAATTGAAAGACAGTTATGGGAATAGAAAACAAAAAGACAAGTCAGTTTCAGGAAACAAAGGAAATCATAAATGCTTGAAAATAGGCAGTTAAATCCAAATAAGGGGGGAGGGTGCACGGGATAAGGCATGCTTAAGACTAATTCACAAAAAATTAAGTTCGTTATGGTAAGAGCCTAAATATCCCCAGTAGAGTCGCCATGCTGTCGCCCCCCCCCCCCCCTATTTCCTTCACGGAGTCCGGGTTTCGACATTCATGGGGGAACAGCTCGTTTCCTTTTGGGAATTGGGTACTTGAAGAGTCGCCACCTAACGGATTAAGGTGCGTTAGGGCACCAAGAGTAATTAACTCAATTAACCTGTTTGCATTACCGGAGATTAGGGTAAGGGCTCGAAATAACCTTGAGGGGAAGGTGTTAGGCACCCCTCGCGGTCCACAACGGTGGGTCCCGGCCGAACTTAAAACTATGTGAATTAGTCATTTAACAAGTAAGCGGTCTCAGCACATATTTGCAAATAAAGGTAGTTTACACAGTCTAGACACATATACGATCAAGAAAGATAAGCGTAAATTAAGGAGGTTTGAATCGTCCGAGCATACATAAACCAAGGAAGTTTAGGAGGTCTGAGTACACATATGTAAAAGGGATAAGGCAGGTCCTAAGTTGTCTGTCCTATAGGATCATATCCATGTAATGCCCGGTAATCACTCCTCAGTGAGAGGGGCTACATGTTGCATTAGCGCACAGGTCATCATATCCTTTTACTACCCATTACCCTCCCCTTAGCGGTTATATAAGCGTGTTTGATTAACGAACTCTAAGCGTGCTGTTACCTGTCCCTTCCTTGTGGTCCGGGAGGAGTTTAGGACCTCTAGACTTAGGCAGTTCTAGACCCTCCTAAGGTGTTTAAAAGGCAAAAATCTAGGCGACAACAAATAACACACAGGACTACCAAATAAGGGAGTAGTTAAGGGGCTCATGTTTACATCTACATATATAGGCAAATAAGCAGCACGTCTCAAACACAGATTTTAGGTAATTTCAGAGAAATCCTAGAACAGGGTATCTAGGTGAGCATCACAAACACAGAGTATGCAGCATTGTTTTTAAAGCAAAGTGACAGAATCCTAATCAGTTTGCCTACTGATTTTAAAAACATGTTAAACTTGAGCAGTCTATAAATAATCAGAGCACAATTTCTCAGTTTTTTTTATAAGAACATTAATTACCTAAAGCTTGCCTAGGCGTGGGACTATATGCAATCATAATTCTGGGAGCTATGTAAACAATTTGAAGTTATTTCATCCTATAGGCATGCTGATCCAGGTGATGAATATTATAACAGTCGATTTTATACATATTTATACTAGAACATGATACCTATATGTGGGGCTGTTTTTAACCTATTTATTTAAGCGACATATTTCAAGGCAAATGCACATGCAGTCCTAAACAGGATCTCTAATGCATATGGAGAAGTCCATTGTATTAGGCAGCATTAGTAATAACCTAATAGTATGATTGCTAGGTGATTAGGCAGAAATCAGAAATGGCAAACTATAGCAGGTTTTCCAATATGCAAAGAATGCAGTAAACGTGATTGTCCTAAGGCAGGATTTCTAATGCATAGAGATTGGTGGTCGTTTGACTAAGCATAATTATAGCAGTGATTTTATCTTATCAACAAGTTTCTAGGTGATTATGACTTGAGTAGAGTCAGAGATAAGGTGATGAACTACAACATGATTTCTAATAGGCGAAACAATAAACGTGAATATCCTAAGATAGGATATCTAATGCACAAATTTAGCATGGTTCAATGCAAATAAGCATAGCAATGATATCTAGTGCACCACACAAACCTAGAACATGATTTCTACAGCAGATCAACATAATATAAAACCTAAAGTGTGATTTCTATTCAGTTTACCCCACAGAATCATATAGCAACCCTCCCCTTTTACTAGTTACCCTAATATCTGTTTACAAAGGATTATTACAGACCAGGATTGAGTAAATTACATAAATAAAATGTAAACTTATACTATAGGGAGCCTAAAGCAGGCCCAAAGTAAACCTGGGAGTACCAGGCCTTCATTGTAGTCACGAGTGCCAAGAGTATCATAGCCAATAAGTGTCCAAGTGTGTCAGAGTTCCCTAAGGACCTCAAGGATCTTGGGCAGTGCTCACACCAAGACCTTTCTCAAAATAGGGACTGGTTATGTGCAGTGTGGAAGGGCCAGCCCCAGTGTGCCAGAGTTCGGAGGAATCTCAGGGGATTCGTAGGCAGTACACACACTGGAGGGGAAAAACCTAATGTTCTAAGAGTAAAGTGAGAGTGCTTGACATAGTTTTGAAAGACTTAGTGAAAAACAGTGTGGAGATCACTTTTAGGAGTGAAAAAGAAGATTTTTCTCAAATGTACCAGTTTTAAGGAGATGCTAAGAGTGAAAACCAGTTTTAGAAGAATACTAAGAATAGTTTTTGAAATCAGTTCTGAAGAGAGCAGATTTAGTAAACAGCCAATCAATCATAGGATACTCATATTCACAGGCACTTAGCAAGCTGGAGCAAGGATGTAAGTGATTAAGACATGGAGCAAGGATGTAGTGGACAGAATCAAACACACAAGTAGGATCAATCACATGCATTAAGTAACCAACATGATCACATAGTTAAGGGATTAAATAGAAATCAACAAACAGGCTGGTCAAGTATCAGATAACTAGGTGAAGTGTAGACATACTAGTTATACATTGAACAGGACAAAATTTAGACATGCTAAGGAAAGAAGTAAACAGGAAGACACGTTGAATTCATAGTCAATGAACTAGTGCAGGAATGAAACACATAGAGTTTGGATTTCAAAATTTAACTAGAGCCATACCAATTGAAGAAAAGAGTGCAGAATATAAAGCAGGTGTAGTTCCAATATCTAGCCTTGGCTTTTAACCGGCTAGATCAAGAGTTATCACAAGTAGCAGAGAAAGAAAAGAGAGTTTGAGTGTGAGTGTGTGTTCTTTGAACTTGTGTTCGTGTATTAAGAAGTTAAATAAGAGAGTTTATATAGTAGTTCAAGAGTAGAGCAAATAAGGTAAAGGAATCAATAATCAGCAATTAAGGGATCTCAGAATCCAATCATACAAAGAGTTCAGCATAGTCTCCCCTTAATTAAGGGCAATTAGCCAACGGTAATGACAGGATTAATTAAGGCAAAGGTTCAAATCATACCAAATAAAGGAGTAAATAATTAGGGGTCTAATTAAGGAAAGAATCATATAAAGAATCGGTAAATATACAACTATCAAATAAGGCAAGAACGACTAATTAAGGTCGTAATCATAGAAACAGGCAAGACTTAGGAGTACAGATTCTTAACAGAGCAAATCAATCAACCAGATTAACAACAATTCTGGATAGAATATATCAATTCCCATAAATAAAGTAGACTAAGTAAAACTTTATAAACACAGAGAAGTTAATCGGAAAATTGATTCAAAAACCCTATTAGAGATTAGTTAGGGCAAAAATCACAGAGCAATGCATTTGACAAAGGAAAATCGTGTAGGTCAAAGATACAAAGTGAATCAATACAATTGGTAACATTGAAAAACACAGAATCGAAGCTAAAAATCAGAAAATCAGAGTTTCACATAAATCGACTAGGGTTTAAGCAACTTTTGCGTAAATCAGTCAAGAACACTAAAGGATAATCGATTAAACATTTAAAAATCAGAAAGACTTTGAGAAAATGACTTATAATGAACCCTAGTTTAGGAAAAATCGAGAAATCAGTTGAAACCGGAAAATTTTCAAGGAAAACATGTAAGAGTTGCTCGTTTCGTCTCAGATCTATACAGACCTGAGAAGATCGGAGATAATAAATTAGGATTTGTTAGAAAGCACAACAGAGACGAGAACATAGGCCTAGAAAACCATGGATTCATAGCAAAATAAGAAAGGTTTCTTACTCACGGTCGAGCAAACGACTTGAAACAGGCAAAGAAATCAAAGGTGCAAACCAGACCGCCTAGGTCCCTTGAGATCTTCTCAAGGATCTAGGAAACTTATGAACCATAGCAAGTAGGAGGCCAGTATAGGCCTGAGATGACAAAGAAGCATCATAGAACGGACGTCTAAGCCGGTGACGGAGCCTGAGGATTAGGGTTTAGGTAGAGAGCGTTTGAGAGAGAAGAGAGAGGGTGACGGTGGGGGGAAAGGGTGGAAATGAGAGGGTGTAAGGGGGGTCATTTGGGTTTAATTATGGTAGGGGAAATCTGGACCGTTGATAAAAAATGATCAACGACCAGGATTGGCCATGGTATTGGGTCGGGCAGGCTAAGTTTTGGGCTTAAGGAGTTGGGCTAAATTATAAGGGGTCTTGGGCTGGTCGCTTGGGTTAAAATTGAAAAAAGGGCTATTTGTTAAATACCCAAGCAATTGAATAAAATTAATTTATAAAATAATTAACTAATTATAAAAAATGATTTTCATGCATAGTAATGTTTTAAAATGATTATTCAGTATTTTAAAAATACAATGGACCAATTCCTGGTAAAATAATGCAATAAGGTATGCATGGGCTACGTTTGCAAAGTTATTGGAATTGTAACCAAAAAGTGCCAATCTGGCTATTTGTGAAATAATTTGAACTTAATAGGACCATAAATAGTAATATTAAATCAAGAAATATTTTAAAATCGTTTGTGATGCAATTTTGTGATTATTTATATAAGATAAAAATGATAGGGCAAATTAATTTAAACGTAGAAATTATGGAAAAATGCCAATTGATGCTAATGCATAGTCTTAAGGTATATATGCCTTTGAAAACTATTTTAGGAAAAATTGGGTATCAACAGCTGTCTTGAGCTTCTGAAAGCTTGCCTCACACTTGTCCGACCATCTGAACGGGGCACCTTTCTGGGTCAACCTGCTCATCGGGGCTGCTATAAATGAAAACCCCTCCACAAAGACGCTAATAACCCGCCAAACCCAAGAAACTCCGGATCTCTGTAGCTGATATGGGCCTAGGCCAGTCCTTGACTGCCTCAATCTTCTTAGGATCCACCTGAATACCCTCTTTTGATACAACATGACCCAAGAAAGCAACTGAACTCAACCAAAACTCACATTTTGAAAACTTAGCATATAACTGGCTGTCTCTCAGAGTCTAAAGGACGATCCGCAGATGCTGCTCATGCTCCTCTCGACTGCGGGAGTAGATCAAGGTATCATCAATAAAGACAATCATGAAAGAATCCAGATAGGGCTTGAACACCCGGTTCATCAAATCCATGAATGCTGCTGGGGCATTTGTCAACCCAAATGACATCACTAGAAACTCATAATGCCCATATCGAGTCCCAAAAGTTGTCTTAGGGACATCAGATACCCTAATCCTCAATTGATGGTAGCCAGACCTCAAATCGATCTTCGAAAACACCTTGGCACCCTGAGGCAGATCAAATAAGTCATCAATCCTCGGCAATGGATACTTGTTCTTGATGGTGACTTTGTTCAACTGCCGATAGTCTATGCACATCCTCAATTACATCGGCGCACCCCAAGGCGAGACACTAGGTCTAATAAAGCCCTTATCAAGCAAACCTTGCAACTGCTCCTTCAATTTTTTAACTCTGACGGGGCCATACGGTACGGCGGTATAGAAATGGGCTGAGTGCCCGGAGCCAAATCAATGCAAAAGTCGATATCCCTATCGGGTGGCATCCCCGGCAGGTCTGCAGGAAAAACCTCTGGGAACTCCCGAACAACTGGTACAGAATTCATGGAAGGAACTTCGCACTAGAATCACGAACATAAGCCAAGTAAGCCAAACACCCCTTGTCGACCATACGCCAAGCGTTCATATAAGAAACAAACCTGCTGGTAGAATGACTAAGAGTCCCTCTCCACTCTAACCGAGGCAACCTCGGCAATGCTAAGGTCACGGTCTTAGCGTGACAGTCCTATATATCATGATAAGGTGACAACTAATCCATCCCCAAAATGATATTGAAATCAACCATATCGAGAAGTAGGAGATCTACACTAGTCTCAAGACCCCCAATAATAACCACACACGAGTGATAGACACGATCTACAACAATAGAATCCCCTACCGGTGTGGACATATATACAGGAGAACTCAGAGAATCACGAGGCACAACCAAATATGAAGCAAAATAAGAAGACACATAGGAGTATGTAGACCCTGGATCAAATAAAACGGAAGCATCTCTAATGCAAACCGAAACAGTACCTGTGATAACAACATCGAAGGACTCACCCTCAGGCTTGGCTGGGAAAGCATAACATCGGGGCTGGGCCCCACCACTCTGAACCATATCCTTGGGACGACCTCCTACTGGCTGGCCTCCACCTCTAGCGGCCTGGCCTCCACCTCTAACGGCCTGACCTCCACCTCTAGCGGGCTGACCCCTACCTCTGGCTCCCTGACCCTTACCTCTAGCTGGCTGAGCGGGCGTTGCCGGGATCATGGCACGAGAACCCTGCTGCTGTGGCTGAACACCCACCAATCTCGAACAGGTTCTCCGGATATGCCTATACTCACCACACTCAAAACATCCATCTTGATACTGCGGCTGAAAAAGCTGAGACTGACCATGACGAGCCGGCTGACCGCGATAATAACTCTGAAGAGGAGGTGCTCTTATAGGAGCTGGCGGTGCACTATAAGCTGGCTGCCCTGAAGGAGGTACATAAGGACCACGCCCCCTGAAGCTCCATGGGATGTCTAAAGTGCTGAATGAAATGGCCTGGGAGGATGGCCCCTACCGAAAGTACCCCAACCTCCAGATGAGGCCCCACTAAATCCACCGGAGTGACGAGGCCTCTTTTCAGAACCCTGACCACTCCCCTGAGCTAAAACCATCTCAACTCGTCTAGCCACATTGGCTGCATCCTGGAAAGAAATCTCACTCCCTGACTCCTTAGCCATCTACAGTTTGATAGGCTGAGCAAGTCCCTCAATAAACCTTCTCACTCTCTCTCTCTCTCTCTCGGTAGGAAGTATAAGAAGAACATGACGGGCCAAATCAACAAACCTAGTCTCGTACTGAGTGATAGTCATAGAACCCTGCTGAAGATAATCGAACCGCCTACGATAGTCCTCTCTCTGAGTGACACGAAGGAACTTCTCGAGAAACAACTGAGGGAACTAGTCCAAGTCAAGGCAGGCGACCCAGCTGGTCTAGTCAACACAAAATCATTCCACCATCTCTTGGCGGACCCTATCATCTGGAATACAGCAAAGTCGACCCCATTGGTCTCCACTATCCCGATGTTCTGCAACACCTCATGGCAGCGGTCAAGATAATCCTGTGGGTCCTCGGAAGCATCCCCACTGTAATGAATCCGGAAAAGCTTGGTGAACATATCCAAGCTCAGCAAGGCATCAGAAGACATAGCGGATCCACCAACGGCCTGAGCCGCAGTAACCAGCTGAGCTACTCTCACTGGCTGAGCTACTAGGGTCTAAAACTGATGAGCCATCTACTCCAAAGTGTGGGTAGTGGGAGTCTGGGCTCCTCCCCCAGCCTGAGAGACGGCTGGTGCTATAGGAAATGTGCTAGTCTGAGCTATGCTCTCCATAAGGCCCACTAGACGGACCAAAGCATCTTGAAGTACTGGGGTAGCGATGAACACCTCTATAACCTGAGCTGGCCCTGTCGGAACGGTCTGGGCCGGAACCTTATCATCAAACTCCAGCAGAGGCTCCGCTACTGGTGCTGGTGCTCGAGCTCTATACTGAGCCCTGCCCCTGCTCCTGCCTCAGCCTCTGGCACGGCCTCGACCTCGTCCTCTACCCCTCGTAGGAGCTGCCACTGGGGGCTCGAGCTGTGGGTCAACTGATAAAGCGGTACGTGTTCTCGCATCTGCGATAGAACAGGAGTAGAGGGTTGGATTAGCATTGAGAAGTCAAATCGCACGACAGACAAGAATAGAAGTGAAGTTATTCCTAAACTGTGTAGCTTCTGGGGATAAGCACAGTCGTTTCCGTACCGATCCCTCATACTCTACCTAGCTTGTTCATGAATTGTGAGACATAGGCGACCTAGTGCTCTGATACCAACTTGTCACGACCCGAATTTTCCACCGTCGGGACAGTGACGGCGCCTAACTTTTAGAATGCCGGGAAAGGCAACATATAAAGATCTAACATGCTAACCACTATCCAAAAAAGTAAATAATAGTAATTTAAACTAAAACAAAGTAAGAAGTACGAAAATTTATAAAAATCTAAACACTAGCACACGACTAGCCAAAGATCTGGTGTCACAATCCACGAACTTCTAAGAGTCACTACAAATACTGGTTTAAAGGAAATACAGATGTTCTCGAAAGTAAAAGAAATCATGGAAACTAGCAACTGGAAGGGGACTCCAGGGTCTGCGAACGCCGATAGATCTACCTTGGGTCTCCTGTGGACTGAAGGCAGCAACCCAACTTTGATCAGTACGGTCTAGTACCGGAATCTGCACAGAAAGTGCAGAGTGGAGTATCAGTACAACCGACCCCATGTACTGGTAAGTGCCGAGCCTAACCACGGCGAAGTAGTGACGAGGCTAGGACACGACAAAAACATGAACCTGTGCAGTTAAATCATATACGAGAAAATACAACAATGGAGATTAAGCAGATTATAACGGGAAAAGGGGGAAAACATGCCGAGGGGAATATCAAATCCTAAAAGTAATACAGTAAAGAAACGCAGTAAATAATATGCCTTGCACCAACGGAAGTAATAACATAGCAAGCAAGTGCACGGCATCACCCTTCGTGGTTTTACTCTCTTCCTCACAATAAGAAACAATAGAAAAGACAAGGTATCACCCTTCGTGCATTAACTCTCTCATAACATGGCACGACATCACCCTTCGTGCATCATCACTCACTCACAAAATATTGTACGGCATCACCCTTCGTGCTTTAACACTCTCCCTCACCAAGGCAATGCACGATAACAATAGGGAGATAGAAATATCAAGAACCAGTCTTACTTCAACATTTAATTCCACAATACCAGCCTCAACTCTGAGTAAATACTCAATCAGTACCAAATTTCGTAAAAACATGATAAGAGCTTCTCAACACATGGAATAACAAGTCTAAGCATGAAGTATGTGATCAAAGAGTACAACAGTTACAAGAATATGACTAACTCGCATGCTATGACTCGACAACAACACATAGATACCCGTCACGTAGTACTCAATATCAACACACGTATGAAATAGGCAAGTAATACCTAACCCCTCAAGCCAGGGTTAGACCCAACACTTACCTCGCTACCACGGCCAAACTTAAAGCTCAATTACCGCCTTTCCTTTCACACTAGCCTCCGGGCGAATAGAATCTAGCAATTACCAATCAAACAATTCGATTTAAGCCTTAGGAACTACCCACGATAGCAAATAATTCAATTAGGTCATTTCGAAAAAGTCAACAAAAGTAAACACCCGGGCCTACTTGGTCCAAACCCGAAATTCGGACAAAAATCCGATTACCCATTCGCCCCCGAGCACAGATATGCAATTGGTTTTGTAATCCGACCTCAATTTGAGGTCTAAATCACCAAATATCGAAATTCCTAAGTTCTACCCAAAATTCCCAATTCCACCATAAAAACCATAGATTCTAAGATGAAATTTTGTAAAAAGAAGTAAAAGAGTGAAAGAAATGAGTTAAGAGTCACTTAGTTATGATTTGGGGAAGAAGAAACGTTTGGAAGATCGCCTCTTATGTTTTAGGATTTGAAAAATTGAAAAATGAAAAAATATAATAGAGCGTCAAAAAGTACGAGTGGGGCTGTCAATACAACGAAGTGGACACTGCTTCAAACCTTGCGCAAAAACAACGACCAACAAAAAAAAGGAGAACTCATCTAAGTCTTCGAAAGCGATATAGACGTAGAAAAATCGAAGCGTGTCATCCAATATAGGGTTGTCTATGGTTCGGTTTAAACGGCTATTTTAGAAAAATGTACCATATCATTTTTCGGTTCCCTTATTTTATATAATTAAAATTAAACTTTTCAAAATCGTATTAATCATCTCAGTTTTTTTTTTGTATCGGTACAGTATGATTAATTTTCGATATTTTTTAAGATATTATGTAAGAATCGCTAGTAAAAATTAGAACACCATAACATGTCTACTTGTATAGGATTTTGGCAAAACTTTCTAAACAGTTTAACTATTTAAAAATTGATGAATTAAAAAAATATGAAAGATATCGATATCCAGAATAGAGATTCATTCCACTATTTTATAGAAGCTTAAAATAAATTAAGCAAAGTTGAGAAAAATATAAATCACGCTAGTCATTCCACTATTTTAAGTCATTGGCAAAAATTATTGTATCGAGATATAATTTTATGGACAATTTCGCATGAAATGAATATATATTTAGGTGAGCACACATTACTCAAATAGACTGGTGAGTGTTACTGGTTAATAGTAGAATCTAAGGATGCTCTGTGTGTTCCGAAGTTCGATCCTTACGTGGTGCACTCTTTGACTTTCTTTTTCGTCTCCCTTTTACTTGGTTTTCCCTTTTGTTCTTAACTTTGCCGTTTTTTCTTTCTTCAATTCATTTAGTTCATCGTGGCACAAAAAGAAAATATATTCAATTTACTACCGCCAAATTTGACAGCCTATATTGTGGTTTGGAATCCTCACAAAAATGATAATATTCAAGAAAATATGGATATTCAAATTTTTCTTCATTAAATCTATATTTTATTCGTATTAAATATGAATGATTAGCAAATTCTATCCATGTTGTCTAAAACATATTCAATGTCCGGGTCGGAGAAGTGCAATGACTCATTCCTAGTTAGAATGGATTCCAACCAGCACCTTTTGAGTGAGATTTTGAGAAGAGTTGCTCTTTGGAGAGCATAGAACGATGAAGTTGTAAGCTGAAATCCATCCATATCAATCAGATTCATCCCATCATTTGCTAGCACTAATTAATAGTGAGCACCCATTACCTTAAAATATTAGATCCGCCACTGACACTAGTAGAAAGATATTAATCAAGTTGAGACTCAAGAATAGAATATACTAGAAGATTAAATAACCAACAAGCGAGACGAAAAATATTCAATATCTTGTGGTTTGCTACTTAAGATGTTATAACTAATTTAATTAGTTTCAACCCAAGTAGAAAATAGGTTTGAGAATTGAGACTTTGGGTGTTAATTACTTGTTCTTGTAACACTTTTCGTAATCCAAAATCGTTTGGAAAAAAATTTGATGCATATATATATATATATATATATATATATATTCGGTATTTTTATCGTTTACTTTCATAAAAAATTTAAAAAATTACCTTATTATTTGGTACGATTATAAATTAATATAAAAACATATGATATATAAAAAAAAATTTACTAATTGATTCGGTACTGTAAAATTCAATTGATTGAATTGGTTTTAAAGATCCAGACTCCCCTAATCCAATAGTACCGCTTCATCACGAAGTTTCTCCGAACATGTATTATTAATCTATGGAAACAGGGAAAATATTATGCATATAAGTGTTCGATCTAGCAGTTAATATGGTTCTCTTTTAAAGAGGTTTTGCATGTTCGACACTTTCATGTGCATTTCTTAGGATCTTTGTATTTTTCTTAGAAGTCATATGGATACTCGACTAGTAAGTGTTATTGTAGGCAAACTTTGCGAGTGGTAGATACTGATTTCATGACCCTCCGAAATCCATAACACAGGCACGTAACATGTCATCTAAGATCTGAATGGTGCGCTCGGACTAACTGTCAATCTGAGGATGGAATATTGTACTCAACTAAACTAGTGTGCCCAACTCTCGCTGTACCACTCTCCAAAACTGCAATGTGAACTGCGTATCTCAGTAAGAAATGATGGAAATGGGAACACCATGTAGGCGGATAATCTTCCGAATATAAATCTGAGCGAACCGCTCTGAAGAATAGGAAGTCATCAGAGGAATGAAGTGTGCGGACTTAGTCAACCGGTCCACAATAACCCAAACTGCATCATATTTCTTCAAGGTTTGTGGTAAGCCTATAACAAAATCCATAGTGATGCGCTCCCATTTCCACTTCCGTATCTCCAAACTCTGAATCAACCCTCCGTCTGATGCTCATACTTCACATGTTGACAATTCAAATATCGAGAGATATAAGTAACAATATCTTTCTTCATTATTCGCCATCAATAGTGTTGTTTCAAGTCACGGTACATCTTCGTGACACCTGCTGAATGGAATAGCGCGAGCTGTGAGCCTCCTCAAGGATCAAATCTCTCAACCCATCAACATTTGGTACACAAATCCGGCCTTGAAGACACATAACACCATCATCACTGATCACAACCTCCTTAGCATCATTGATTGGCCAAAGCCTGAACATCCATGGCTAGTGGCCTTTTTGCTACCGGTAAATATGCCAAACTGCTCATACTCTAATCCTTCCTACTCAATGCATCAACCACCATATTGGCCTTCCTCAGATGATATAATATGGTGATATCATAGTCTTTCGGCAACATTAACCATCTCATATGCCGCAAATTAAGGTCCTTTTACTTGAACAGGTGCTGGAGACTCCGATGGTCGGTATAGATCTCACATGGAACGCTGTACAAATAGTGCCTCCAAATCTTCAGCGCGTGAACAATAGCTCCCAACTCTAAATCATGCACATGGTAATTGTTCTCATGAACCTTCAACTGCTGAGACGCGTAGGCAATCACCCTACCATCTTGCATAAACACCACGCCAAGCGAAATATGCGACGCATCATACTACACGGCGTAAGATCCCGAACCCATAGGCAACGCTAACACCAGGGCTGTAGTCAATGCAGTATTGAGCTTCTGAAATCTCTCCTCACACTCGTCGGACCATCTGAAAGGAGCATCCTTCTGGATTAATCTAGTTAAAGGTACAACAATAAATGAGAAACCCTCCACAAAACGGCGCATAATAACCTGCCAAACACAAGAAGCTCCGAGTCTCTGTAGCCGAAGACGGTCTGGGTTAACTCTAAACTGCCTCAATCATCTTTAGATCTACCTTGATCCCCTCACTAGACACCACTTGCCCCAAGTACACCACATAATCAAGAAATAACTCACACTTGGAGAATTTAGCATATAGCTTCTTCTCCCTCAATGTCTGGAGTACAATCCTCAGATGCTGCTTATGATTCTCCTGGCTACGTGAGTACACCAATAAGCCATAAATGAACATGATAACGAATGAATCAAGATATGGCTGGAATACACTGTTCATCAAGTGCATAAAGGCTGCTGGGGTACTGGTCAGCCCAAATGATATCACCAGAAACTCATAGTGACCATAACCGGTCCTTAATGCCTTCTTCAGACTATCTGAATCCCATATCTTCAGCTGATGATACCCATACCTCAAGTCAATATTCGGTAACACCCTAGAACCCTGAAGTTGATCAAATAAGTCATCAATGCATGGTAGAGGGTACTTGTTCTTAACTGCAACCTTGTTTAGCTGCCTGTAGTCAATACACATCCTCATAGTACCATCCTTCTTCTTCATAAATAAAACCGGCGAACTCCAAAGCGATACACTAGGCCTGATGAAGTCCTTATCAAGAAACTCCTGAAAATGTTCCTTTAATTACTTTAACTCCATTGTGCGATAAGATATGGTGCAATAGAGATGGGCTGAGTTCCCGACACCAAGTCAATGCCATTGCCGATGTCCCGATCAGGCGGCATGCCCAATAGATCTGATGGGAACATGTCTGGAAAGTCTCTCACTACCGGATTGTCTCAATGGTAGGAGCATCAACACTAATATCATCACAAAGGCCAAATACTCTAGACACCCCTTCTCAACCATTCATTGAGCCTTCAAATGTGAAATCACTCTACTTGCAACATAATCAGAGAACCTCTCCACTCTAACCTCGACACCCCGGGCATCACCAACATCATGGTCTTAGCATAACAATCAAGGATAGCGTGATATGGCGACAACCAATCCATGTCCAAAATAATGTCAAAATCAACCATGATAAGCAATAACAGATCAATTCTTATCTCGTAACTCCCGTTAGTCATCACACACGACTGATATACACGGTCCACAATAATAAAATCACCCACCGACGTAGATACATGAACATGTATAACTAAATAATCACGGGGCATGTCCAAATAATGATCAAAGTATGATTATACGTATGAATAAGTGGAACCAGGGTTAAATAATACTAAATCATTCTTGTGGCACACTGAAACAATACCTATGATCACTACATCGGAAGAGACTACCTCTGGCTTGGTGGGAAAAGCATAGTATCAAGACTGACCACTACCTGATTGACATCCCCCTCTAGGGCGACCTTGAGCTGCTTGTGTCCCACCCCAAGCTGGCTGAGCGGGTGGTGTAGTAACTGGTGCAGAAGTAATAGCTCGACGTCTCTACTAGATGAGACCTTCAATCAAATGAGGGCAATACCTCCTCACATTCCCCAACTCCCCATGCTCGAACCAATCTCGATCTAGGGACAGTTATGGGTCCTATATAAGATAACGAGAGCTAGAATAACTACTAGAAGAACCCGATTACTGACGAATCATAAACTGATAGAGCACGGTATAAGCTATGAGTTGGGAGTGAACTGAATGATGACTGAACCAAATGAGTGCTATAAGAACCGTGGCTAACTAATGCACCATAATAAACCTGACGAGCCATCTAAGCGGGCCTGTAAGAACGACCTCTGCTGTGATGTGACTGACCTCCATATAAGGTACCACTAAAACCACCTGAACCACATGGCCTATTCCCTTCCGCTCCTCGCACTCAAGCCTACGAACCTGCTCCAAGCGCCTAGCAATCTCAACCACCTGGTAAAACCTAGCATCCATCTCGGCCTCTCGAGCCAAATACTAATGTAGACCATAGTTGAGGCCATTAATGAACCTCCTGATCTTTTCTCTCTCATTAGGAACCAACTATACTGCATGATGAGCCAAATCTGCAAATCTCATCTCATACTAAGTAGTCATACCCTCCTAGAGTAGCTGTTCAAACTGCCTACGCAACTCCTCTCCACGAGTCTTGGGAAAAAAATCTCTAATAAAAGAACTGAGAACTCGTGCCACGTAAGTGGTGCTGCACCTGCTAGCCTGCTCAAGCCATATCCTTCCGCCATCGATAGGCTTCCCCTCTCAGCTGAAATATAGTCAATGCAACCCCACTAGTGTCCAAAAGACCTGATGTGCGAAGAATATGCTGTCACCTATCTAGAAAATCCTGAGCATCCTCTGACTCTGCTCTATTGGACTATGGAGGCTTAAGCTTCCCAAACTGCTCCAATCTTTTTTGCTCCTCATCATTCATAGGTGGGCCAACCCCGGCCCGAGAAGCAGCAACCGGCTGAACTGGTAACACCCCCGGTGTCTGGACTATGGAGGCTTAATCCTCCCAAACCGCTCCAATATCTTCTACTCCTCATCATTCATAGGTAGGCCAACCTCGGCTCGAGAAGCAATAACCGGCTGAACCAGTAACACCCCCGGTGTCTGAAGTCCCTGAGCTAGCTGCTCTGGAGTACGGGCAGCGGGAGTTTGGGCTCCTCCCCCAGCCTGTATGGTAGCTGGCAATGAAACTGCCTGAGCTGATAGTATACACACGCTCAAAATCTGAGCCAAAGCCTCCTGAAGACGAGGTATCACAATAGGCACCGCGGGTGTTTGGGCTGGTCCTACCGGCTCAACATTATCCGATACTTGCTCCTCCTCTGGAGCAACTGGTGGCTCCACATATGGTGCACTCGCTGTAGTGCGAGCCCCAACTCAACCTTTACCCTGGCCTCGATGATGTGCCGGAGAATTTCGCCACATTTGATACAAATTGCTTAGATTTTAGCTTGTTTTAGATGCAATTATCTTGTATACTTATGTAATTTTAGTGTGTTTGCAATGTATGAGGTTTAAGGACTTAAGAGCATGGAAATGAAATCGAAAAGCCACAAAAAGACAAGAAAAGAGCAAAAAGGCATCGCAAATGTGGATATGCGATCGCAAAGCCAACATGCAAGCCGCAGAATGCTCAAGCGAATCGCAAACCACAACAGATTTCTGGGCAAAGTCCAGTGCATGAAATGCGATCCTGTCTGCTATCGCATAACCTGTTTGCGAGCTACAGAATGGACCGCAAACTCAACATAAAGGTTGCTGAAGGTAGAAAATGCGACGCGAAATGCGATCGCATACCTGCAATGCGGACCACAAACCAGGAATGCGATGAAGGCCTGGAAACTAGGGTTTAAAGATGCGATGACCATGTCAAGAATGCGGACCGCATGTCTGTTATGCGACAGATATGTGGTCGCATATTTAACCGAAAATGGCATTTTTGTCCAAATTTTATCCCGAGTTGTGACCCACTATAAATAGATTTATTGGTGTTTTGTGGGGGCATCTTGTCTGATTTTGGGGCTACAGTAGAAGGCTTTAATATTCCTCTCTTTTGGAAGCTTTTGGAGGAAGAATTGAACTTTGTAAGCTTTATGGCATTAAATATTCTCATCCTTTTGTATTTTAGTATGTGTAGCTAACTTTAAATACTAAGGTTGTGGACCCTAAATGGGTGTTATGTTAATGGGTGTTTAACATTGAATATATGTATAATGGTTAGTTGATATTCATTTACTTCTCATTCTTCATTTGTTGTTGGTGGTTTCAAACATTAACAAGTGCCATTAAATTCTTATTTTGCTTGGGAAAGTGGGTTAGAATTTGGTAGAAGTAAATATTAAAGACTCAAGGCTTTAAACCTTGTTTAATAGAATCGCTTAGGAATAAGTGGATTTTATTTGGCATATATTGATTGTTCTTAATTGCAACTCTTTTATATTTGGAAAAATCATAAAGAGGAAATACTACCCAACTATTGGAAATATTGGGTAGTCATTTAGAAATCATTTGCATATCAAAAGAACCTTTCATTAGAGATATATCATATTAATACCGTTAGCATTACACTTCATTGAAGGGGACACAATCTTGGTTTCTTTAATCAAATTATTTACATTCTCAATATCACAATTAGTTATTTCTTCAAACCAAACTCAATTCATACTCTTGTTACCATTAACCAGATAGAATTACGACTTTAGTCAAGTAACACACTATTTGAGTAACGTTTTCACACCTATTCCCTGTGGGATTCGACCCCAACCTTGTTGGGTTATTATATTTGACGCCGACCGCCTTACACTATTTAATTAAAGTGTAATTTGAGCATATCAAATTTTAGCGCCGTTGCCGGGGAATACGGTTTTGAAATTACTAATTAGTGTGTACTTTACTTTACGTCTTATTCTATCCCATCACACTTTGCTTGTTTTGCTTGGTGTTGATAGGAAGACATGGCCGAATATGAAGAAGATATGGAAGAAAATCCTTTTGTGGACATAGATGAGTACATTGAGGATACAAATGTTATTGTACCTTCGGTTGTTGGTGCTTCAACTTTCAAAGTGGAACATGGTCTAATCCTAATGCTCAAAGCTGAGGGGTTTTTCAGGAATTCCACTGATGATGATCCTACACAACACCTTAGGAACTTCTTGGGTGAATGTGCTATGCATAAGCAGAATAATGTCTCAGATGATGCCCTAAGGTCGAGGGTGTTCAAGTACTCACTAGCTGGAGACGCAAGGAGGTGGCTCCAAAACTTGCCACCAAATTCCATTCGTTCTTGGCCTGAACTTGTCCGAGCATTTTTAGCTAAATGGTTCCCACAAAGCAAGAAGTCTGAGCTTCGGGATAAATTCTCTTCTTCAAGCAACAGGCGGGGGAACATCTACATGAGGCATAGGATCGATTCAAATTATATTTGTTGAGGTCTCCCAATCATGGTTTTCCGGACTCTATCTTGTTGGAGAAATTCTACATGGGTTTGGATCCTATGAACCAATCCATAGCGAAGAATGCAGCTGACGGATCTTTTATGGACAAATCATTCGCAAGGGTCACACAAATACTTGACAAAATGGCAAAACATAATCAAGCTTGGCACTCAAAGGACACCACAGGTGGAATTGCATATGGTTATCCTTCCTTGACCACCTGATTAACGAGAATCAAGAGAGAGATCAAGTAATTGCAGGGCTTGCCACAAATGTCAATGTGTTGACAAAAATGTTCACGGAAAGCCAAACAAAGAAGGTGAATGTGGTGGAGGATGTGAAACCCATATCAAATGAAGATTTTGAGGATGCAAACTACATCAACAACTCTCAAGGAGGGTATCAAAGGCAATAATACCAAGGTCAAGGACAACAAAATCAATGGAGGCCTAACCCGCATGGGCAAGGCAACCAACAATGGCGAAATGACCAAGGTGGCTCAAATCAAGGAAATTGGAATAACAACAACAACTTCGCAAATCGGAGTTCAAATCCTTATGTTCCTCCAAAGGGTCAATATTCAAATCAAGGTTCCTCAAGTGATTCCAAGTTGGAAAGCATGCTTGAACGGGTATTACAAAATCAAGAGAAGTCCGACACTTCCATGAGGAATATGACCGAGCTTGTTGGCTCTCATACCGCATCCATTCAAAAATTGGAATTGCAAATGAGAGACCTCTCAAGGGAACAAAATCCGAAGCAAAAAGGGGCACTTCCAAGTGACACAATTGCGAACCCAAAGGGTAGTGGGAATGGTCCAACTTCTCACATCATGGCAATTACTACTCGGAGTGGGAAGGTACTACAAAGAGAGGGTGAACAAGTGATTGAAGTAGATGAGTCCGAATAAGGGGTTGATGTTGAAGAGCCAAGTGTTGTCGAAGTTGAAAAGATTCCGGAAGATTTGCAAGTGCAAAAAGAGAACCGGGAAGAGGTAAAGGAAAAGGTAAAAGAGACACCAAAAACTCTTCTACGTATTCCTAGACCTCCTCCTCCATTCCCTCAAAGACTTGTGAGGAAGGTTGATGATAGCAAACTCGAAAAGTTCTATGACATTCTCAAGCAATTATCGGTGAATATTCCATTTGTGGAAGCATTTCAAGAGATGTCGGGGTTTGCTAAATATTTGAAAGATTTGATCACAAAGAGGAGAACCACCAAGAATGAAGAGGTAAACATGACTCACCGGGTTAGTTCCATCATTGCAACATCCACCGTTCAAAAGAAAGAAGATCCGGGAGCTTTCACCATTCCATGTACTATTGGGGCACGTGATTTTGCAAGAGCCCTTTATGATAATGGGGCTAGCATCAACTTAATGCCTCTTGCCATCTATAAGCAAGCGGGGTTAGGTATGCCAAGGCCCACAAGTATGAAATTGCAAATGGCCGATCGTTCCATAAAAAGACCGGTGGGAATTGTTTATGATGTGCTTGTTAAGGTGGGAAAGTTTCATTTACCCGCCGATTTCGTAATCCTTGATTGTGCGGTTGACAAAGAGATCCCTATCATTTTGGGGAGACCATTCCTTGCCACGGGAAGAGCACTAATGGATTCGGAACGGAATGGGATCAAATTCCGTGTAAATGATGAAGAGGTTACATTCCAAGCAAGCAAGGGTATGAAACTACCACATGAGTATGAAAGCATCTCGGTGATCGATGTTGTTGATGAAGTAGAGGATGCGGTTGAAATGAAAATGGAAGAGCAATGACTCGGCGAGGCATTGATGGCTATTTTGGTGAACTTTGATGGTGAAGATATGGAAGGGTAAATGGAATATGTAAATGCATTGGAGGGGCTTGGGTCTTAAACTTACGCCCTGGCAAAGCTCTCTCTCGACTTGGAGAATAGAGCCACTCCTCCCGTAAAGCCTTCTATTATTGAGCCACCTCAACTAGAGCTCAAACCACTTCCACCACACTTGAGGTATAAATTTCTTGGCTCCAATGATTCTTTACCCGTAATCGTTTCTTCTTTGTTGAATGATGTGCAGGTAGAACAATTGTTGGAAGTCTTGAAGGAGCACAGGCAAGCTACTGGATGGACAATTGCGGACATCCGGGGGATTCCCCCCGGAATTTGCGAACACAAGATACAATTGGAGAATGATACTAAACCAAGTGTGGAACACCAACGACGGTTGAACCCGTCCATGCAAGAGGTGGTAAAGAAAGAAATCATCAAGTGGTTGGATGCCGGGGTAGTCTACCCCATTGCCGATAGTTCTTGGGTGAGCCCGGTGTAATGTGTGCCGAAAAAGGGAGGCATGACCGTGATTGAAAATGATAAAAATGAGCTCATCCCAACAAGAACGGTGACCGGATGGAGGGTATGTATGGATTATGGAAAGCTCAATAGTGCCACATGCAAAGACCATTTCCCTATGCGTTTTATTGATCAAATGCTTGATCGGCTAGCGGGAAGGTCATTCTATTGCTTTCTTGATGAATATCCGGTTCAATCAAATCAACATTGCATTGGAGGATCAAGAGAAGACAACATTCACTTGTCCTTATGGAACTTTTGCCTTTAGCCAGATGCCATTTTGTTTGTGCAATGCTCCGGCTGCTTTTCAAAGATGCATGATGCCCATTTTCTCCGACATGGTGGAGGATTTTCTAGAGCTTTCATGGATGACTTCTCGGTGGTAGGTGACTCTTTTGAGCATTGTCTCAACAATCTTAGACAGGTGCTTAAGAGATGTGAGGAGACAAACCTTGTGCTCAACAGGGAGAAATGCCATTTCATGGTGGATGAAGCCATTGTATTGGGGCATAAAATATCAAAACATGGCATAGAAGTTGACCAGGCAAAGATCGAGATTATTTCCAAGCTTCCTCCACCTACTTCCGTTAAAGGGGTCCGATGTTTCTTGGGGCATGCCGGGTTCTACAGGTGCTTCATCAAGGATTTTTCCAAGATTGCAAATCCTATGTGCAAACTCTTTGAGAAAGATGCCAAATTTGTGTTTCACAAAAAATGCCTCAAAGCCTTTGAGGAGTTGAAGCAAAGGCTCACCACGGCACCTATTATTGTCACACCCGATTGGTCTCTTCCTTTCGAGCTCGTGTGTGACGCCAGTGGTGTAGCCGTTAGAGCAATGCTTGGCCAACGTCACAACAAGGGTCTCCACCCGGTCTATTATGCAGGCAAGACACTCAATGGAGCGCAAATGAATTACACAGTGACTGAGCAAGAACTTCTTGCCATTGTCTATGCCTTTGAGAAGTTCCGGGCTTATTTGTTGGGATCCAAGGTGATAATGTACACGGATCATGCGGCTCTTCGCTATCTCATGGCAAAGAAGGATGCAAAGCCTAGGTTGATTCGATGGGTCTTGTTGTTGCAAGAATTTGACTTCAAGGTCAAGGATCGCAAGGGAACGCAAATCAAGTAGCGGATCATTTATCAAGGCTTGAAGAGGCAGGGAGACCAAAGGAAGATCTTGATATCTATGATGCTTTCCCGGATGAACACATATTGGCATTATCTAGCACTTTTTCTCCTTGGTATGCCGATATTGCTAACTACTTGGTTAGTGACCTTATTCCGGAGGGACTGGAATTCTATCAAAAGAAGAAGTTTTTGAGAGATTATCGGCAATACTATTGTGAAGAACCATTCTTGTTCCGTGTTTGTGCTGACAACATCATCCGAAGGTGTGTTCCAGAAGAAGAAATTATGCCAATTCTAAAGGCATGCCATGACTAGCTAATTGGGGGTCACCATGGGGGAAATCGGACAGCGTCTAAGGTGCTTGAATGTGGTTATTATTGGCCGTCGATCTATCATGATGCCAATCGAATGGTCAAGGCTTGTGACCAATGCCAAAGGAAAGGATCAATTTCCAAGAGGCATGAAATGCCAATGCACTTTGTGATGGAGATAAAAATCTTCGACGTATGAGGAATTGATTTTATGGGTCCCTTTGTAAGCTCTTGTGGGATGAAATATATCTTGGTAGCTGTGGACTATGTGTCCAAATGGGTTGAAGCAATTGCATTACCAAACAACGAGGCAAGAAGTGTGACCACATTCTTAAAGAAAAACATATTCACTCGGTTTGGCACTCCTAGAGCCATTCTTAGTGATGGTGGGTCTCATTTCTGTAAAAAGGCTTTCACGGGGCTACTAGAGAAATATGACGTCAAACATAAGGTGGCCACACCTTATCATCCCCAATCAAGTGGCCAAGTGAAGTTTCCAACCGGGAGATAAAAAGCATTCTAGCAAAGACTATTAATGTAAACCGGACCGATTGGTCAAGGAGCTAGATGACGCATTGTGGGCGTACCGTACAACGTACAAAACTCTTATTGGCACTTCTCCTTACCGGTTAGTCTTCGGAAAAGCTTGTCATCTACCCGTGGAACTAGAGCACAAAGCCATGTGGGCTTTAAAGAGGTTGAACTTGGACTGGGCTGATGCTGCAAATTTAAGCTTAACACAACTCAATGAAATAGAGGAATTCCGTTTCCATGCTTATGAAAGTGCAGCTGTGTATAAAGAAAGGATGAAGTTCGTCCATGACAAGAAGATCTCGAAAAGGGAGTTCAAGTCGGGTGACTTGGTTCTGCTCTTCAACTCAAGGCTAAAATTGTTTCCGGGCAAGCTCAAATTGAAATGGTTCGGTCCGTTCAAGTTGGTCAATGTCTCTCCTTTTGGAGCTATGGAATTAGAATCGGAGGATGGGCTCCGAACCTTCAAAGTGAACGGTCAGCGAGTCAAGCACTACTTGGGCACAAATGAAGAAAAACATTTGGTGGAGCAGTTAGCTCTCAAAGATGGTCCAGGCCCGACCAACGAGTAAATCCTAAGGAACGCCAACTTCGTCGTGCCGCGACGTTAAATCAAGCGCTTCATGGGAGGCAACCCATGTGTGGTAACACTCTTTTTGGCCTTTAAATTTTTAATTTTTGTTAGATAGATTTAATTGAGCAATTTAAAGTGTGTGTTAGAGTGCAGGGGATTCAAAAGATCATAACACGGGGTAAGATTGCATGAGAAAGGGAAGAAAAATCACCTTGAGAAGTTTGCTACACATATGCGGTCGCATTTTCACTCTGCAGACCGCATTTTGGTTGCAAACCCATACAGTGTGTTTGGCTAAAATTGGTGATAAAAATGCGACAAGATGGTGCACTTTGCGGACGGCATTTCGACTATGCGATCGCATAGTTCACCGCATTTTTGGCCCTCCAGCAACTCACTTGAATCCATTGCATAACACTTATGCAGTCGCATAGTGTGTTATGCGGTGACTTATCCACCGCAAATCGCTCTACATCCCTCGCATCTCTTCATTCAAAACAAACAAAAAAAGAATTTTTTTTATTTATCAGAAACACAACAAAATGAAAAAAAAAGGGAGAGAAAAGGAACGGAGAAGGCAAAACGGCTAGTGCGTGAACTAATCTTCCAAGTGTGCTCATAAACCCATCATTGGTATGTTTTCCTTGTCCCAATTCCATTATTGCCAGCTTTAGTTTGTACAATTGTTCTTGTTTTTGTTTTTCCTGTTGTTGTTTCATGTTTGTTTTTCTTTCTTTTTGTTTGTGTTTTGTAGTAGATATCTGCCCGTATTGAGATAGTCTTTGTGGTTAGGAAGTATGCTTGTGGTGCTGGGTAGTAAAACTTAGGACCGCCATTGTTGAGGGTTGAGCTCAATCGTTGGCGCGGCTAGCATAATCAAAATGTGGTCCGCATTTCTGCCGCAAAAGCAAACCCTAGCAGGCTGAAGAAGATGAATAAATGCGGGAACTTTGCAATCGCATAATTGATATGCGGACCGCAAAGTCACCGCATACTGACACAGAACACCCAGTTTAATAACATGCTTTCTGCGGCCATTTTGCGATCGCATTTCCCACTTAGCGGTGGAATTTGCGATCGCATTTTGAGATTTTGTTTTCTGAGCAATCAGGTATGCGATGGTTATGCGAACCGCATAGTGGTTATGCGATCGCATAACCCATCGCATACTTAGATCATTTAAAGAGCTTGAAAGTTTGCGACAAGTTTGCGGTCCGCATAGTGGTTATGCGACCGCATAACCTGTCGCATTCTTAATTTTTTCTTGATTTTTCTGTTTTATTTTCACTGTTGCCTACCATGTTGCTCACATTTCACTTTTGTGCAGATATGGTTCCCCAGAAACAAACAGCCTCCTCCCAGAAAAAGGGCATCCTCCAGTCGTCAAACTCAACAAGCAAAACGTCCGCGACCGGACCCTACTGCTACACGTCCCTCCCAGTCTGAGGAGGAGGAGACCTTGCCCGAAGTTGACCTACAAGCTGAGGCAAGAAGAAAATGGGGAGATGACTTCCAGCTCAAGTTTGGGGTCGAAGGGTCCAAGGAGCTTTATAGAGAAGGGCTGAACAAACGAAAAATCTTGGTCGAAAAAGAACTGAGTGTGAATGGGCTACAAGAGCAGTACCCCCACATCTGGGAGAACATCAAGGCAAGAAAATGGGAGCACTTCACGGAGCTGCCTGATGAATATAATGAAACCAATGTCCGTGAGTTTTATGCCTCCTATGGAGCCTCCACGACTGCTCATTACAAGCGCAACAGGGTTTTCTGCGACACTGTGTTAGTTCGGGGAAAGAGTGTGTTCTGCAGCGATGAGACTATAAATGAGTTTTACATCCCTGACTGGAGCCCGGGCACAACTGAATATGCCGCCAAATGGGCTAACCGGGAGAATGAGCGGAGTTGGATAGCATCTATGATAGCAAAGGGGACCCCTGCCTGGATCAACCCTGTGCACAAAATATACAAGGATGATCTCACAGGAGAGGGCCGATTTTGGCTTAGCTTCGTCACCTCTCGACTGATACCGTCAAGAATTGAGACTGATATAAGCATTGAGAAAGCTCTTCTCATTGCATGCATTATGGTGGGAATCAAGATTGATGTGGGTGCTCTTATCTTCCGGGAGTTAGGGATTCGGGTAAAGCAGGTAGCCACTTCACTTCCCTTCCCCTGTTTGATCACAGCCCATTGTAAGGCTGTGAAAGTCCCTACCATGCCCCACACTGACAAGACAGGGAAGGCACCGAAGGATATTGATATCACGCGCATTAGTGATGTTGTTGCTCCCCCAGAGGTTCAGACTCAGGGTCCAGTAGATGTAGAGCCTTCAGACTCCCAGACTCCTGTGACCTCTCAAGCTCCAATTGCATCCACTTCTGCTTCACAGCCCGCCTCTCAGTCCACCATTGCTCAGCCCTCTGCTGCACTGCCAGCCGTTTCGAGGCTTGGTCTCATAGCTCAGCATGCCAATGCTAAGGTAGACCAGCTTCTGAAGAACTTGCCCACCCTTATCAAACAGGCTTTGACTCCTATTCAGTCCTCAGTGACAACACTCTAACAACAACAAACATCTTACGGGGATCGTCTGCAACAGCTTGAGTTGAGGGTTGAGAAGATAGAGCGAGGTGAGGATAGTGACTTGCCTAGGCTCCGGGAGGAAGTTGCCACTATGAAGACTGAGCTCCACAAGATGCAGACTTTGGAGTTTGATCTATCATCCTTCCTGCCCAAGGAAGGTGAGCAAGGAGCAGACACAGCAGCACCAGGCTTGGATCTTGACTTCTCCACTTTGATGGCAGATATTGCATCTCCCACTGCTGGGGCTTCCCAGCCTCCAGCTCCCCCTGCACATATTGAGATTCCTTCTGAGGAGGATTCCGGACATTCTACAGAGTCCGAGGGTGAGGAGGCAGACGAGGGAGAGGATGAGGAGGATTCTTGGTCCGAGGAGGATGAAGGCCCTCGGGAGAAGGGTAAGCAGATTGCTGCTCCTACAGTTGAGGACGAGGAACAAGTAGAAATTCAGGTAGCAATAGCACATTCGGTAGCAGGCTGCAGATCCATCGGCCACTCAGCCATCAGCGGGCGAGGCTAGCAGCTCACAGGCCCCAGCTCCAGTATTGGGTCAGCCAGAGATCCCTCCTCTATCAGTGGAGGTCACTCCTCAGCCCGAGATCTCATCGGTCCCAGCTTCAGCATCAGAGGGTGACCCCACCATCATTATGCCGGCTTCCGACTCCCACAGCGCTTAGTGCGCCTCAGGGAGACCCTAAACTCTATTTTTTTTGTTCTTATGCTTTGAGGACAATGCATGCTTTTCAGTTGGGGGTGGTAGCCTTGTATATATTTTTGTGAAATAGGCAACTGTTGTACATGTTTATGTTTTTGTGCTTTATAAGCAAACTTCTGTATTTATTTGAGTTTTGTGATGTTGTATATATTGGTGTTTGTTGTTTTAGTACATAAGTTATCCTCTGCATGTCCATCTTTAGTAATTAGCAATGAATTCCCCTTGGCTTTTTCTTCGTCGGGTTCTTTTCCAAGGGTGTAATAGCAGAACCAGGACAGTAGAATGAAACATGTTGACCGGTTTGGTGTAATCGTCTAGTCTCAAGCATGTGTGTCTGTATATAGCCTATACCCTTCCAAAAGAGATATCAATTGTGTGAACTTGAGGTTCGCTCTGTGACTCTATGTCTACCTAGGGTTATACCTGTATATATGATGAAAGCTTTGAGTTGCCAACTGTTGATTCGAGGGCTTCAAACTATGTGAGCCAAACAGTTCGTGTGCCATGTGTGTGTGAGTCTTTGTGTAGATAATTCTTGTGTTTACTTCTACCATCTAGAACTTTCCCGGTTGGTTTTTCGATGCTTATAATAATTACATTTGGTTGGAGAAATGACCTTAGGCAATCTTTGTGATTTTTGGAAAACCAGTTAGCCTTTCAAGCCACCCATTGTACAGATAGTATCACTAGTCATCCCATTTGAGCCTTTAACCTTTTCTTTGGCTACCTCATTACAAACCTTTCCCTTTTTGTAAAATAATTCCCTCTTTTGAACCCGTCCCTCCTTGAACATTGAGAATGAGGCTAAAAGCTTAAGTTGGGGATGTGGTATCAAGCCGAAAATTGGCAGGGTTGTGCAGTGAGTGTAGGAAAGTGTACCTCAAAATGTGAAACTACTTAAGCTCCAAAAGCAAAATAAAAAAAAAAGAAGAGAAAAAAAAATTTTAAAAAAAATATTAGGAGTTGTGAGTATATATACATAAGGAGTCTTGAAGAGAATAAAAGAGGTAGTTGAGGTGGCTAAATGGTGGAAAAGTAGAAGCTAATGAGGGCTATGTGGTTTGAAAAGAAGCAAAGAGCAACAAGAAAGAAAAATGTGAGTATTGTTCAAGGAGGATGTAGTCACTTGTACCCAAATGCTTATCCGACCCGTCCCTAAACCTACATTACAAGATTAAAAAGTCCTTATGGGATCTCCATCCGAATGTTCTTAGAATAAAGCGATGAATTAAAATAAGAGCAAGCCTATGGTATGGTATGTTGTAACACTTGAAACTCTTTCTGAGAGTGAGTGTATTTGTAAACTCATCCCTTTTTGTTGTCTTTGTAAATAATTGTGGGTTTGGGATTTTTCTTTCTACTAAGGGAACATGAATTGTGAGGTCGGACAGAAGTTGAGCTTTTGAGTCAAATGCAAGTGCACTCAGCTATGGGTAACATTTTGTCAAATTGGTCGAGGCTCAAAAGTTTCACAAGTTGATTAGTTTCTTTGTAAATATTGATGGTTCAGGAAGGGTAAACAATCGAAAATGCATGCTTGTAGTATTAACAACGAACACCGTCCACGGTCACTATTGTTTCATATCTTTTAGATGGAGTCTAGAATAGGATAGTGTTGTCTTAGTTGCTTGAGGACAAGCAAGAGTTTAAGTTGGGGTGTTGATGTGACGGAGAATTTCGGCACATTTGATACAAATTGCTTAGATTTTAGCTTGTTTTAGAAGTAATTATCTTGTATACTTATCTAATTTTAGTGTTTTTAGAGTTTATGAGGTTTAAGGACTTAAGAGCATGGAAATAAAATCAAAAAGCCACAAAAAGACAAGAAAAGAGCAAAAAGGCATCGCAAATGTGGATATGAGATCGCAAAGCCAACATGCGAGCCGCAGAATACTCAAGGGAATCGCAAACCACAACAGATTTCTAGGCAAAGTCCAGTGCAAGAAATGCGGTCCTGTCTGCTATCGCATAACCTGTTTGCGAGCCGCACAATGGACCGCAAACTCAACATAAAGGTTGCTGAAGGTAGAAAATGCGACGCGAAATGCGATCGCATACCTGCAATGCGGACCTCAAACCAGGAATACGATGAAGGCCTGGAAACTAGGGTTTAAAGATGCGATGACCATGTCAAGAATGCGGACTGCATGTCTTTTATGCGACAGATATGCGGTCGCTTACTTAACCGAAAAGGGCATTTTTGTCCAAATTTTTTCCCGTATTGTGACCCACTATAAATAGATTTATTGGGGTTTTGTGGGGGCATCTTGTCTGATTTTGGGGCTACAATAGAAGGCTTTAATATTCCTCTCTTTTGAAAGCTTTTGGAGGAAGAATCTTGCACTTTGTAAGCTTTATGGCATTAAATATTCTCATCCTTTTGTATTTTAGTATGTGTAGCTAACTTTAAATACTAAGTTTGTGGACCCTAAATGGGTGTTATGTTAATGGGTGTTTAACATTGAATATATGTATAATGGTTGGTTGATATTTATTTACTTCTCATTCTTTATTTATCGTTGGTGGTTGCAAACATTAACAAGTGGCATTAAATTCTTATTTTGCTTGGGAAAGTGGGCTTAGAATTTGGTAGAAGTAAATATCAAAGACTCAAGGCTTTAAACCTTGTTTAATAGAATCACTTAGGAATAAGTGAGTTTTATTTGGCATATATTGATTGTTCTTAATTGCAACTCTTTTATATTTGGAAAAATCATAAAGAGCAAATACTACCCAACTATTGGAAAATATTGGGTAGTCATTTAGAAATCATTTGCATATCAAAAGAACCTTCCATTAGAAATATATCATATAAACACCGATAGCATTACACTTCATTGTAGGGGACACAACCTTGGTTTCTTTAATCAAATTATTTACATTCTCAATATCACAATTAGTTATTTTTTCAAACCAAACTCAATTCATACTCTTGTTACCATTAACCGGATAGAACTACGACATTAGTCAAGTAACACACTATTTGAGTAACGTTTTCACACCTATTCCCTGTGGGATTCGACCTCAACCTTGTTGGGTTATTATATTTGACACCGACCGCCTTACACTATTTAATTAAAGTGTAATTTGAGCGTATCACTCGGCCCCTTGGGGCCTTGACTGGTGGTATTGGTGCCTAATCACTCGAGTGTGTCCTCACCATCTGTGAGAGAATAGAGGAGTAAAGGTTCAGATTCTAGAATTAACAAATGCGCACGACGAGAATGTAGGAAGGTGAGGTTTCCTAATAGTTCGGTAGCCTATCGAAGATAAGTACATACGTTCCCGTACCATTCCGCAAGACTCTACTAAACTTTCTCATGACTCGCGAGACCTAAGCAACCTAGTGCTCTGATACCAACTTGTCATGATCCAAACTCCCACCGGAGCCGCGACGATGCCTAACACTACTTTCTAGGCAAGCCAACGATCATATAATAACTTATGAATTAGAATATACATGGTTTAAGAAACTAACAACAGAAATATGAAGACTATCTAATGAAAGTAATAACAACACTACTATAACCATCCCAGCCATCCGGTATCAACGAGTACATGAGCATTATAGAATGTCAAAATACAAAACCAATACTAAATACAACTATCTGGAATGGTATTAAAGAAAATAAATGAAGGAGAACTTCAAGGTATGCAGACAACATAACAGCTACCTCGTAGTCTCCCAAGTACTAGTACCAACACTGCTCTAGTAATCACCACGTCTGTAAGTATCTGGAACTGCACATAAAGTGCAGAGTATAGAATGAGTACAACCTATCCATGTACTCAAAAAACAAACCTACCCTTGGGCTGAAAGCAGTGACGAGCTCAGAAGAAGACAGTCAGAGACCAATATCAATAACAACACAGGATATAAAGATGACATGAACAGTAACTATTTCAAAGAAATTATCATGTTCAGCTCGTCCACACTACAGGAATTCAGACATGCTTCCAAGTGTAACAGTTAAAGCCCAACACGGATAAGAACATTTCACTTACCAATTAGCTGTCACAACCCTAAATCCACTAGTCGTGCTGGCACCTAACCCAACCCGCTAGGTTAGCCTACTAATAACTATCCAGATTCAATATTGCTAATAAGTCAATTAAATAATATAAATTATCTGGATCTATTACATTTCCCAAGGACCGGTAGTACAAATCATGAGCTTCTAATTGCAAAGCAGATATGAAGAAAATACATCTTCTGTTCGAAAAGTAACATAAACAGAATTTTATAATCTAGGCTACCGTGAAAAAGATTCAGCATACATCAGGAAACAAGTACGCCTTCGAACCCATCAACCTTCTATCGCAGCAACATCAGCATCCAGGATCTGTACGCAATGTGCAGTATGAGTATAACCGACCCCATGTACTCAAAAAGTAACCAACATAACCTTACGTAGAAAGCAGTGACGAGCTCGAACATAGGTCGGGTCCAACACAAATAACCAACAGAAGTTCATACAGTGTACAACCAATAAATAAGGAAATAGCTAAGAAATAAAGTGCTCAACCTTTTTCATAGTTTTCCGAAAACAATTTCACTTTTCAAGTATACCAATGAAAGCCCAAATCCTCTACCGAAATCGTTAAAAAATATGAGTAAGTTTTGAAAACTGTAACTTTTTCCTGAAAATCCTTTCCACAATAGGTAAACATGTTTCATTTCCTTTTTTAAAAAAACAAGTGTGACATACCTCTCTATAACCACATATCAATGTATGTAAAAAAAAAGTCATGAATGACGCGAGACCCTACAACATGAGGAAAAATGCGTCCTGATGCATGTATGCCACATATGCATGTCAATGCCGTGTACCTCAGAGATGAATCATGTACTCACACTCTCAGAGTACTCATCCTCACTGTATCACACCTTCCACTCATCATAATCAACCACTCGGTACTATATATGGCCCATACGGCCTAGGGAAGATCCATCCCGGAATATATACATCACTGCTATAAGTCACCCAGTACCGAGGAACAGGCCAATCCAGCCTCATGGAGAAGATCCATCTCCATACCTAGGGAAGATCCATTCTTGAATATAATCAACCGCGCTCACTACGGGTGTGTAGACTCCGGGGGGCTCCTACAGCCCAAGCGCTATAATCCGCACGGACAACTCACGTGTTGCATAGACAACTCATGTGCTATAACATCAAAATCAGAATCCGCACGGACAACTCACGTGCCATAGTCTCAACATCTCACAATCAGGCCCTCGGACTCACTTAGTCATCACTCTCCATTCTCACCCACAGGCTCACAATGTCATGAATACTGACCCGGAACAATGATATGATGTATCAATAAGCAACAACTAAGACTGAGATATGATATGAATGCATGAATGCGACTGAGTACGATATATCAATGAGATCAATGAGATGACAGCAAGAAATGACCACAATGGGTCCCAACAATATCTGCATAAAGCCTAAACTTGATGTTTTGCATGATGTACAACTCAATTATTTTATCACATGGTGGAAACCACAAATATCCACAAAGGGGGCCACTAAACAGTGCCCTAGAAATAATAGAGTCACGACTCACAAGGAGCACACCCACATGCCCGTCACGTAGCATGTGCGTCACCTACACACCAATCACATAACACATATTTCGGGGTTTCATACCCTCAGCACTAAGTATAGAAGTGTTACTTATCTTTAACAAGCCGATTCCGACACCGAGCAAGCCAACCGGTGCTCCAAGAATGCTATCACGTGCGTAGAGACCTCTGAACGGCTCGACACTAGCCAAAAGAAACTCAAATACATTAGATAAAACCCAAGGAAGCAATTACAAAAATGATACAGATCGAATCCGAAGTCAAATCCCAAATCCGGCCAAAAATCACACCCTTGCCCACACCTCCAAACTCGACAAAACTCACAAAATCCGACAACTCATTGAAATACGAGTCTAACCATACTAGTTTCACTCAAATCCAACTCCAGACCGGTGTTCAAAATTCAAAAATTCTTATTATGAAACTTTAGGCCAAAACCCCAATTTCCTCTTTCAATTCATCAACATCGTATATAGATTCATGAAATATAACCAAGACCGAGTGTAGAACACTTACCCCAATCCTTGTGATGAAAATTGCTCCAAAATTGCCCGAATCCGCACTTGGAAATGTAAAAATGAAGCCCAAATCGCGAACCCTTGTATTTAACATACTGTCCAACACTTCCGCATCTGCGGTCATATTAGCCGTTTTTGCGACAAAAGCTCCGCTTCTGCGGAAACGACTTAAACCTACATCTCTGCACCTGCGCTCCCCGTCCGCTTCTGCGTCCTCGCAGGTGCGGATACGACTTCGCACCTGCGGTCTTCCCCCATCCAACACATATCTCCGCTTGCGTCCATCCCACCTCACATGCGGCGTCACACCTGCGGCAATACCCTCGCAGGTGCGATTACACCAGCAATAGGCTAACTTCAGCAATTTCTCCAACTTCAAAATTGACCCGTTAACAACCTGAAACACACCCGAGGCCCCCGGGACCTGAACCAAACATGCCAACCAGCCATATAACTCCATAAGGTTTTAGTCAAACCTTCGAATTACTCAAAACAACATCAAAACGACGAATCACGCCTTAATTCGGTATCATTGAACTTTGAAACTTCAACTTCCACAACTAATGTCGAAACCTATCAAATCACGTCTGATTGATCTCAAATTTTGCACACAAGTCACATTTAACATTACAGACCTGCTCCAACTTTCAAAATCGGAATCCGACCCCGATATCAAAAGGTCCACTCCCTATCAAACTTTCTAAAATTTCAACCTTCGCCATTTCAAGCCAAATTCTACTACGGACCTCCAAATCACAATACGGACGCGCTCCTACGTCCAAAATCACCCAACGGAGCTAACGGAACCATCAGAAATCCAATCTGAGGTAAAATACTAAAAAGTCAAATCTTGGTCAAATCTTTCAAATTTAAAGCTTCAAGCTGAGAATCATCCTTCCAAATCGATTCCGAATCACACGAAAATCAAAACCGACAATTCACAAAGGTCATAATACATCATATGGAGCTACCTACGCCCTCAAACAACCGAGCATAGTGCAAATGCTCAAAATGACCGGTCGGGTCGTTACATCCTCCCCCATATAAACATTCGTTCGTCCTCGAACGTGCCCATAGTTGTTCCAAAAGACAACAAATCACTGTATAACCTTACCATGCACATACCCGGGGGTGATCCCACATCACCATATCCCTTATAAGTCCGATAACACAACATGACTGAAATTTCTTAATCCAACCTAACCCATAAGCCTTAGAATCCAATTTCCACATCCGAAATTTTCTATAAGACCAGAATCTCGCATCTTCACACTGCATAAGTCTGGACAAGATGTGACAAGCCATAGTCATAACCCAAGATGCAATCACATGATATACCACATAATTCAAACAATCATAGCGATAATTTCTAATCACAGTAGCTGCTCAAAACAACCCAATACCGGTAATAAACCTCTTATCAAAAAAAGCCTCATTCTAATAACTTCATATACTGCCAGTGATGAAAGAAACACGCCGAAACTCATAGCCATTCGTCAGATCAACATGAGTTGTGGAACTCCCTTTCCTGCGATAGGAACTTTAGAAAATTTCTAAGCCGACTTTTGATATTATTCTTCCAACCATGTTGTAATCAATTCCGATAGTATTCATTCTAGGTCCAATGACCCCATCTCATCCAACATGACCACTCTAACGACATGACACATCAATACAATCTGAAGCCACAACCCATGCAATCCGTGCACCAATAAGTAACAGTCCAAATGTACTCAAACATGGAAAATGACATCCAATAAGAGAACCGTCCCGCAAGCTCAACGGGTATCACCATAATGCAATTCTAAGCACCCATTATACGCCGCAGAACCAAAACACACGAATCTCACGCAATGGAGCATACCTCAATACAACTCCGCCACAATGCGTGACCCAATCCAAACGATGGTCAATATTATACACCTCGAGTCGCCTTGCTCAAAATCAATAACCCCGTAAAATTCGACATCAAGCACCCAAAGTGCATTACCATAACAACGGAGAGCAAATAACACAATGCTACCATCCGAAAAGAACATAGCCAACGCGCAATCAATCACACAATACCTAAATACTCATCTGGCTCGAATTTCTGCTATATAGCCCCAATAGAACCACACCATGTGTACATATAACCAACGATTCACAACTCCTCGTAACATAGAAGGGTAACTCACAAACCATTTCAGAACACGAATAAGTTCCACAACAACTGAACGGAACATCCCTCAACAATAACAGTTCGAGTCAACAAATCTGATTCGGTGCCGAATACACATCTGTTTACCGTGAAAATGGTAATAACAATTAAATTTGTTGATAGGACTCTAAAAATACGTGATCTATTTTTATGCTAGTTGAAAAGCAGTTGATGCTATGTGTATGAAGTTTAAGGACGAAATGCGAGCTAAAATAGAGTTATAATCGAACCGATGAGTTAGCTATTCAAGGCCTCAGCTTGTTGGTTTGGGGACTCGAGGCGATTCCCGGGCTCGGGCTCGAGCTATTAGGGCAGTCGGGGAAGGGCTAATAGTCGTGATATAATTAAAGGAGGCTCTTTATGGCCAATGATAATCAATAAATGAAGAACAAGTATGAAGATAGTAAATAAGAGCAACAATATCGAGAGAGTATGTTAGAGAGAAAAGAGAGAGAGAGTTATAATATATTTCGTGTAGAATAGTTGGAGCAACAACAGTTGTTTACAAAATAGTAAAGATCCCCTTTATATAGAAAGGGAAACCCTATATGGTACGACATACATTAATTGTAAAGATATGGAGATGGGACAGCTAGATGTGACATCCTGATCTGGGTTCAGAGTAGGCCGGCTAGACTTTGTCAGACTTAGCCGTGTGTCTTGAGAACTCCACATTTTTACTCTAGCCTTGGCCGATATTCTCTTCAGGTCAGGTGTCGACGAGTTTCAAGGAAGGAGACTCGAGCGCATCTTTGCAGCCTTGAGGCTTCGAGGTGATCTTCCAAAACACCTTAATGACGGGAAATCGGACCCTTCGATTCTGCCGCATATAGATAGTCTCCGTATTTCCTAGAACTAAGCGATAGGAAATGATCTTGGTGCCCGACTCTTAGGGCTTCCTACGATGACATCGTACTGACGGTGCTAACTAATGATGCCAACCTTTACGACAACCGGGGCATCCCCATAGACTTATCTTTTCAGCGTCGTTCAGTATGCTGCCGATCCCAATCTTCAAGGTCATAATACTGCCGTCAACTCATTTTTCAGTGGCGCATTGATTTCGCCTGCCGATCCGTCTTTCAAAGGCATTGATGGCCGTGTTATCACCCCCTATAAATGGGAGCCTCCTGGGATTAGTCTTCCATCCAAGTTTCTTCATATATTTACCACATCTTCCTTTCTTTCCATCCTCAACCATCGTTCGCTATGATTGAGGCCCATGGCCTCACGATCGTCTGGTCGTGCTTATATCGGTCGCGCCGAGGTTTACCCCTTGAACTTCCTTTAGTTTAGCGAGATTTTGCTATTTCGCTGTTGTTGTTGTTGTTGTTGTTGCTGTTGCTGTCATTCTGAGACATCAATACAGGCACGACCGACTTCTTCCGGTCTAGAAGGACGTTCGGACTCTACACCGCTGCTCATGAGGGCGCTTGGACTATACTCCGCTGCTCACCCTCCTGCCCCGGCTCGATGCACTACACACCTTTTGGATTCCTTGGGGTGTGGCGGCGCTTGTCTACTAACTGTTGCATCCCGTGCTGGGGTTCCAAGAAGTGGCTTTGTAATAGTAGTATTGGCGGAGTTCGCATCAGCCAGATTTTTCACCCAGCCACTTCTTCGCTCCTTTCGGCTTCTCCTTCGTCATTTTGCTCTTCTCCATCACTTTCCCCTTCTACATCTTCCCTTTTGAAGATGCCATTCTGGGGGGTCGAGGTAAGGCTTCGAGGGGATGTCACTTTGGAAGATATTGTCTTTGAGGTCATGTGCCCGAGGGGAAGATATCTGAAGATGCTGCTGTCGAGGTTGCACCTTTGAGAATAGGCTAGGCTCTAGGCTTTTATTTTATGTGTCCCCTTTTGCCTCTTTGTTTCTGTGTAAGAACCCCTTGTGGTCTTTTGTAATCATATGTAAGGACCCCCCGCGGGCTGTTGTAACCAAATGTTTATAAATATAAGAATATTTTCTCGACTTATTGTGGAGACTCTGGATGTATGCCTCTGCTGTCTATTGTCAATATCTAACACGGGTGCGAGTTCTCTTTCTGGCTTTTGGTCGATAGAAACGGCACCTCTATTGTTCCTCGGACTAGGCTTGAATTGGTCCGGTAGACTCGGGCCGTCGGGACCGTCACTTTGGGTCACGTGAAAATAATACCTCGAGCCATAAAACCTTTGAGAACGGTCTCTGAGTGAGGGTTAGCTTTGGGCACATGGAAACTTGTTTTGAGTTTGATGTATCCAATCTTTTAAGGCGTTGTAGATAGGTCCCCGATGAGGGGTTTCCCATATCTAGGTGACGTCCTGAGGTCGAGCCCTTATGGATGGAGCTCGAAGTGCTTGTTCCTCTTCTTGAGAGGGCCCTTCGAGATCGGATATCATCTTTGGACTGGAGGTGGTACCTCTGGCTTCTTAAAGCCTAACTTCTTTTGACGGAGATCCTCGAGGTAGGGCACCATCTTGTAACTGGAGATGATGCCATTGGCTTTTTAAAGCCTTACTTCTTTTGATGGAGGTCCTTGAGGTCGGGTACTACCTCGGGACTGGAGATGACGCCGTTGGCTTCTTAAAGCCTAACTTCTTTTGATGGAGGTCCTCGAGGTCGGGTACCACCTTGGGACTGGAGATGATGCCGTTGGCTTCTTAAAGCCTAACTTTTTTTGATGGAGATCCTCGAGGTCGGGTATCACCCCGTGACTTACGTTTGTGCTACCTTTTCCTTTCCTTGTTCGTTTGGAGAGACATTTTTCTTTTTTACGTATTAATCTTGCTGTCGTAGGTGTCGAAGAGCCTTTAGAGGCGAGGCCGTGCTCCTCCAGAGAGGGGGAGAGGTTGCCAGTTCTCGGGATAAAGGATGATAACAATAAGCGGGACATGCCCTTGTAGGGCGATGGCGCTCAGGGCGCGAAATGGAGCCGCGTCTTTGAGATGGAAACATCGTTCGAGCCTGTCGCGCCCAAAGTTTCTGGTTCTTGAAAGATGGCCTCTTCAAGCAATCGTGCTTCGAGCGGGGTCCATTCTTCCAGGGCTGAGGAGACTAGATCAACAGATGTGAGCTCGGCCTTCGAGAAAGTCCGCCGGTTGCACTTTGTGGTGAGTTTCGACATATGCCTTCCGAATTCCGTGTCTTCCCTTCCTTATCGAGTTTTTCTTTTGCAGGCCTTTGACAGGCTTAGGTTTGAGCTGCTCTGTCACGGAGCCAGGCTCCGGAAAGCTCTGGATGAGGATAGGTCCCTTAGGCTCCTTTATGAGAAAAAGGAAGTCGAGCTGGCATACTGGCGACATGAGGCGTACCGGAGCTCGAATTATGAGAGCTATTTGATGGATCAGGTAACTTTCCATCCTGGGCGAGTATGCATTCTGCCTTTTGGCTTCTGAGGCTAACACTTGTTTATTCCAGTTGAATAAAAAGAGGGAGGCCCTGGAACGTCTTCAGGAGAAGCTCACCGTGTCAAGAATGACTGTGACAAACTAAGAGCTCGGGCAGAGGTTCAAGCTTCATAGGAGAAGGATGCCTTGGCTAAAGTTCCTGCCTTCGAGGTTCAACTCTGCTTAGCTCGTGATAATGCTTTAGTTCAAGCAGATATGATCACGAAGCTCGAATCCGAGCTTTCGAAAGTCAGGGCTGAGATTGTTTATGCCCGGACCAGAGCAGTATTGAGCCGAACTAAGGCTGATCGGGAGATGGTGATTTATTTGAAAGACGCTACCGATGCTCAAGCTGAGTTGAAAAGGGTCCTCGATCGTGAAGAGAGGATCAAAGAATATGCCCGTTGCAAGTCTCGAAGAAAGATTCTCGAGGAGATCCGCACCAGAGGTTTTGTCCTCTCGGAAGAGTTGGCGCGAGCGAGGGCGGACGAGCGTGATGCCCGGTTACTCCTATCCGACACTGAGGAGAGTGAAGATGAGGCCGGTAGGCTGTAGCACCCAGGGGTGGGGCATAGACCTTGCCATTTCGTATGTAGTATCTTTAGAGTATGTTTGTAGACGGAGAATGTATTTTTTCGCGTATGTGTATAAAAGAAAACCCCTTGCGACTTTAGTTCTTCTGTACCCCTTTTTGTCCCTCATTTGGCCAGGTGAACTGGTCTCAGAGTCGGTGAGTATCCTTAGATTCGTCATATGGCCCTGGGGCTTATTAGGCTGGCCCGGGGGCTCTAACGCACTCAGTCGATGCGACCTCTAGTTCAAGCTGGCGTTTGAGCACTTATGCTTTTGCTCAACTGTTTCGGGTAAAGTCTCTGAGTTGGTTTCGACTCGAGCTCGTATGGCCCTCAAGCTTTTTATGTTTGCATGGGCTGGCGACAATGGCTCTTACGCCTTCGACCGAAGCGATCTTTTATGTGAATGGCCCTGAGGCTTATTAGGCTGGCGACAATGGCTCTTACGCTCTGCCCTGAGGCATATGTAGTTAACTATTTTGGGTCCTGTCTCCGAATCGGGTTACGACTCGAGCTCATTTGACCCTCAAGTTTTCAGATGAGCTGGCGAAGATGGCTCTTACGCTTTGGGCCGATACGGCCTTTTATGTAAGCTGGCGACAATGGCTCTTACGCTTAGGGTCGAAGCGACCTTTTAATGTTGGCTTTATTTTCCTCTCGTTAAGGACTTTTGAAATGATTTTTCCTGACCCGTCGTCGGTTCGGGAAGAACCTCGATTTCAGGTCATTTGCGGCGATGTTCGAGCACCTCGGAAGGTTTGGCTCGTAGGGTGAGTAGCTTGAAGCCTTGTGATTTGGAGCTGACATGGTCGAAGCTCTTTTGCCTGTCGAGGGTAGCCTGTTTAATCGGTTCTTTTCGAAGTAGATTCGAAGTAATGGCCAATGATTTTATAGCGACGGTCGGGCGTCCCCGAGTCGCGTTAGTTTGGTTGGTACAGCCGTATTACTGTAGTCATTCGTGCTTGGCAGGAGCCATTTTTTTGTCCCGAGTATAGTAGTTTGGGCGTCTATATCGAGGGTATGCCCTTTCAGGAATCTTACAAATGCGATATATAGCCTAAACTTCGGGATCGATTTTTATGCCTGTAGTAAGGTCTTACAAAATTTGCATGCCTTTGAGGTCTTACAGTTTGTTGATACTTGGTACAAGTATGATTCATGCCTTGCTTGAGGTCTTACAGTTTTTGTTGTTGCCTTATGTAGGTCTTGCGAGACCGAGTCTGCCCGCTCGGGGTCTTATGGCCTCGGGTGTTTTACTGAATGGCGATTGGCGACAGTATCCGAGTCATCGAGTTTGATTTGGCTCGAGAGCCCTTACTCGTGAGCTCGGAATTGCCTCATTGAGGGCTTACGATTTTGGAGATTCCGACCCTGAGGTCATGTATTTTCTGAGCTTTTGACGCCAGTCTCCAAGTATTCGGGGCGTCTTTTCTTATTTGGAGATATTTCGTGATTTTTGTGCTGTCTCGTTGAGGGCTTACGAGTTTGGAGTTTCGACTCTGAGGTCATGTGGGTGCCGAATTATCGACGCCGGTCTCCGAGTATTCGGGGCGTTTCTTGATGAGGGAATTGTTTTGGCGAAAATGATGGGTTTTCTTTGGAGCGTGAGATACGTTGGCAAAAAAATTCCTTGATTACTTTGCATTAGTACATGTGTCTTCGCCATCGGGGGCTCGGCTGTGCGGACATGGTTCATTCGACCGTTTGGTCCGGTACATCATTTTCCCATTGGGGCCCTATTTTGCATTTCTTGGCTCTTCCGAGCAGATGATCTTCCGAGAGGATGTCTTTTGGCGCTCGGGATTGATAGTAAAAGAAGCCTTGATGACTTGTTGGATCCCCCTTAGGTAGCATATAGGTGTTGCCTCGCTAAAAACCTTGCCGGTAAAACCCTCTACGGGACAACAGCTCGGTCGAAGGAAAATAGTGCAATGGATGCTTTTAAAACCTTAAGGTCTTCGGGCTGGGTTAGCACTTTTGACTGCTTTGATCGGGTGCATGTATAAGGGTTAGTATAAAGTATAAAATGAAAAGGGAGATGGTTATATCTTATCGTGGGATGCGCTGGCAATGTTCTAAGGTCTTGTATGTCCTTGTTGTTTGTAATGAGGGCACGGTACGGCCCTCCGCTATATTTAATCGGGCTTAGCCGAAGATGTAGTTTGATTACCCTTTGTCTCTTTCGAGAGTGGAGATATCGGTGTCGTGCCACGTCGTGCACCGCAAACATTTCCCTTGCCGCGTGCTGTTCCCTTTGACGGTTTTAATCCCGTCTTTTGTTGGGAATTTCATCATTTGGTGGAGGGTGGATGGTACTGCTCTCATGTAGTGTATCCACGGCCGTCCGAACAAGGCGTTGTACCTCATGTCACCTTCATGACATGGAATTTGACATTTTGGGTCGTGCCGGCCACGCTGACCGGGAGAGTGATCTCCCCTTTCGTTGTTTCACTTGCCATGTTGAATCCGTTGAGGACTCGAGTGGCAGGCACGATTTGGTCTATCAGTCCGAGCTACACTATTACCTTCGACCTGATAATGTTGGCCGAGCTACCTGGGTCCACGAGTACACGTTTTATTTGAAATGTATTTATGAGGAAAGAGATTACTAGTGCGTCGTTATGAGGTTGGGACAAGGTCTCGGAGTCCTCCTCGCTGAATGTGAGGGCATCTTCAGGTACGTATCCCCGGGTTTGCTTTTCTCTGGTGATGGATATTTTTGTCCTTCTCATCACGGGTTCTTGGGGAGCGTCGACGTCCCCTAATATCATGTGGATAACATGTCGTGGCTCGTTTGCTTCGTTCTTCTTGGCCGCCTCTCTTTCTCGAAACTAATTTTTGGCTCTGTCGCTCAAGAATTCTGTGAGATGACCTTTATTGAGTAGCCTGGCTACTTCCTCTCGGAGCTGGTGACAATCCTCGGTTCTGTGGCAATGCGCGTTGTGAAATTTGAATACCAAGTTATGGTTCCTTTAGGAAGGATTCGATTGTACAGGCCTGGGCCATCTGATATCCTTGATTTTGCCGATGGCGAACACGATGTTTGAAACATCAACATTGAAGTTGTATTCTGATAGGCTTGGTGCCCCTGTTGGCCCCATGTTTCCGTTGAATCCGGTTCTGTTAATGAGTCCCTGAGGATACTGCCCTCGGTTGATCAATCGGTCATTGCGAGGCGGGTTGCGTCTTGGGGCGTTTCTCCTGTCTTCGCGTATGGCTGATAACTTTCTCTATTTGGCTTTGATTCCTTTTCTAAGAGCCGTCTCGGGTATACTGAGCCCGAAGGGGCTCCTAATTGATCATCCTCGACCCTTATCTTTGACTGGTATCGGTTGTGGACGTCCGACCAGGTTACGGCAGGATACTTGATCAGATTCTCTTTTAGCTGCCTTGAGGCCACAGAGCTCCGCTCGTTCAGGACTTGGGTGAAAGCCTGTACAGCCCAATCGTCAGAGACCGGGGGTAGTTCCATTCGTTCGGTTTGGAAGCGAGATACAAACTTTCGCAACATTTCATTCTCCCTCTGCCTGATCTTGAATACGTCAGACTTCCTCGTTGCTACTTTGATGGCACCAGTGTGTGCCTTTATGAAGGAGTCTGCCAGCATGGCAAAGAGTCTATGGAGTTGGGAGACAAGTTATGGTACCACATCATGGCCCCCTTCGAGAGTGTTTCCCCGAACTTATTTAGCAAGACGGACTCGATCTCGTCGTATTTTATGTCGTTGCCCTTTACTGCGCATGTGTAGGTGGTAACGTGCTCGTAGGGGTCTGAGGTCCCGTTGTATTTTGGGAGTTCCGGTATTCTGAACTTCTTTGGAATGGGTTTCGGAGCCGCTTCCTCCGGGAACGGCCGCTGCACAAACTTCCTCGAGTCTACGCCTTTCAGGACCGGGGGCGCGCCTGGGATTTGGTCGACCCTGGAGTTGTAAGTTTCTACCTTCTTGTCATTGGCTGCTATCATTTTCTCGCCCGACTCGATCCTTCTGGTGAGATCCTTGAGCATTTTTACGACAGCAGGGTCGGCTATCGAACCATTATTGCTCGATCTCTGCAGTATCTGTTCGGCCGGGGGAGTTGTTCCCAGTGTTATGGTGCTGGGAGTTTTTGGGTGGCTTTGCAGCTGAGCGATAGCCAGCTGTTGTGCCTGCAACATTTCAAAAATAACATGAAGGCTAACTTCCTGTTCTTCCCGAGCTAGGGTTTTTTGGGCTTCCTGCTGGTCGCCTTGTTGTATGCTCCTGTCGGTGCGTGAGGTTTCATCGATCTGCTGTGCGTCGCGCGAGCCCGCGTCTGCTAGAATCAGTCTAGGTGCGTTCTTGGGGTTCCGTGGTGGTGCACCAACAATTGGAACAGCCACACCGTTTTCTCCGTGATTTTCGAGGTCGTCGTTCTCAACTGTGTTTACTGAGCCAAACATATTGACCTGAAATCGAAGATCTTGGACAAGAAAAAGTGTGAAAGATAACTTGCGTTGTGTAATGAAACCAGCAAGAAAATAATCACTATTATTTTTAGCCCCACGGTGGGCCGCAAACTGTTTATCGTGAAAAATGGTAATAACAATTAATTTTGTTGATGGGACTCTAAAAATACGTGATCTATTTTTATGCTAGTTGTAAAGCAGTTGATGCTATGTGTATGAAGTTTAAGGACTAAATGCGAGCTAAAATAGAGTTATAATCGAACCGATGAGTTAGCTATTCAAGGCCCCGAGCTTGTCGGTTTGGGTCCTCGAGGTCGATTCCCGGGCTCGGGCTCGAGCTATTAGGGGCAGTCAGGGCAGGGCTAACAGTCGTGATATAATTAAAGGAGACTCTTTATGGCCAATGATAAGCAATAAATGAAGAACAAGTATGAAGATAGTAAATAAGAGCAACAATATCGAGAGAGTATGTTAGAGAGAAAAGAGAGAGAGAGTTGTCATGTATTTCGCGTAGAATAGTTGGAGCAACAACAGTTGTTTACAAAATAGTAAAGATCCCTTTTATATAGAAGGGGAAACCCTATATGGTACAACATACATTAATTGTAAAGATATGGGGATGGGACAGCTGGATGTGACACCCTGATCTGGGTTCAGAGTAGGCTGGCTAGACTTTGTCAGACTTAGCCGTGTGTCTTGAGAACTCCCCATTTTTACTCTAGCCTCGGCCGATATTCTCTTCAGGCTGGGTACCGACGAGCTCCGGGGAAGGAGACTCGAGCGCATCTTTGCAGCCTCGAGGCTTCGAGGTGATCTTCCGAAATGCCTTAATGACGAGAAATCGGACCCTTCGATTCTGCCGCATACAACATCCATTTTGGCCTACCAATGACCCCCAAACCAACTCTGGTCCCCCACAATAGATAGACAACCCTCAGAAAGTCCACAATGACTGAATCACAACACCTACTATCCTCTGCCCAACCTTGGATACTTTTCACAGTCCACAACCACGAAATAATCTACTCGGTAGAACTCCCAGTCTCCAAATCCATAGAACACACAAATCACCATATCTGATCTTAACTCCATTGCCTGAATACCTAACACTTCTCAAATTACACGGTCATCCAACGAGGAATACTCCTATAATTCTCCTGTGCCACAATGCAAAATTCGAACATCAGGAGTTGATCAAACAAGAGAATGCCGCAATACCAATAACGTATCCATAAATCAAACACATTGCCCCTTCTTAAATGTATACTCTTCTCACGCCATGCCAAATATTAATGACATTTACCTATTCATCTGAAACCGTCCATGCAGCCTAAGCATTTATTACCTTCCTTTCAAAACTGAACCGTGACCTTGCACATGCCAAATCTCAATCCTACACAACACACCGCATATACCATGCCATCCTATAATAGATACGAGAACTTCATAATCCACTCCGAGTCACAAGCAACTGTATACTTAATTAGCTAAGAACATTCCATTTGATCCCATCCAAGAGGATATCACTATACATCACATGCTCCCCGCACCAGTAGGAAATATGCATCTCTAACTGTGGTAGAAACCATCAAGAGCTCTCCAAATCCCATTTGCACAAAACCAAACCGTCGGACTGACTCCTTCTAACTCAACCAAGCTACGCAAGCCATCAAAACCCAAGAGCATTGCCACAAAATACTTGTAGAAATACACCACATCATAAGCACCTAAAGAACCGATCTTATCCATTACCATGCCGATCCAACCTACTACCAAGCTGTCCTAATTCTCTTAGTTCCTTCCGAATTTCCTTCAAATTGATACTTTTCTTGCTAGTACACTACTATCCTTAACTAAAACTTGCCCCACAAACTTCAGCATAAAACCACACCGCCTCTAAACCGTTGTATTCCTTCTCAAGCACCCCCAAAAGTACCACAACCGAGATATCCGCTCTGAAGAGACCTTCTGTGAATCTAAAGCCATTACCTTTGCCTTCCTGATGCTGATATGCAGATCCATAGTGATATAGAAATGCCATAAGTCCTGACATCCTCCAATATAAATCTCAATTTCTAGCCAAATACACATCCTAAAGATTCTCAATTGCCACGTATAAATCTTGAATTCATTGGAACCATTCTGGAGAGTCATCCACTCTACTCAAATCTCAATTAGACTGACCAAACGCACCGAACGACCTGTGCCCCATTAGCACTCCAACACCCAAGGAAGTAACTCCACCTTAATGCAACCAAATAAATTCCTGCTCCATGCACGTTACATCCTTCACTAATAAGAACTCAAATTGTTCTGTGATTCTCATATACTCATAAAGCCTAATACAATTCGTACCCAAAAATTCCTTTACATAAGTCATCCTCGATCTCACCCTCTGTGGAACATAACTCATTCACAAGTATACCTCAAACCAAAACCAATACAACACCTAACCGTGAAATCAACTTATTAATAGCGGACTCCCACACTTGTCTCAAAGCCATAGATCAAAACACACCATAACTTCCGGCGCACATACTTTACTACAGCCATAATACCGCAGTGAGATTCAACTAAATCCTCCATAAGTTCATGCAACACAACCATGTAATACCTCAAATCATTTGCAAATCTCGTATTCGTCCTCGTAATAGTCAAGCCCACTCTCATATGCGATCCAAACTCAAATTGCAACACATATTTCCCTGGTAAAAGAGAACTCCCAACAAATAACATAGGGATCACACAAGCCTCAGGACACCCCGCAGGAGATAGCCCACCTGTTGCCTCAAACTGACCTCTCTCTATAACCCTCCACAGTAATAAACATTACGCAATCACTTAATCCTCCTGAGTCTGAACTCATATCACGCCATGGAATCTACTTCAATCCTCAATAAATCAACATGAAAAGACCCTTCAACACACTCATACCTCGAGTATATACATCAAATCAAGATGGAAATAGAGCACCAAATATTTCTTTCTACACTTCAAGCTGACCCATCTCATCACATTCAACCATATGAACACATCTTGCAGTCACATCATACTCATCACGTATCAATCCAGCCACAAATTCTATGAATAGGGAAACCACTGGATATATAAATCCAAAAGCACGTGTTCACACAATCGACACCTCTATGCTCAAACCACAATCAAAACCCAGCCTCAAGTCCTCCAGACTGGCCCATCATCAGCATACCGAATGGCATCTCGCACCTCTTCCACAGAATCACAAGCAGTCGATGTACAGCTGATACCGAGCGCGCACATGCGCATACGAATGCGTGGAAAGAATTCAAAGAGTTACGCTTTAAGCTGAATCAATGCCGCACGATAAGGAAAGAAAGATGGGAAATATATCTTAAATGTCCCGTAGCCTCTCGAAAATAGATATGGACGCCTTCATATCGATCTGCAAGACTCTACTAGACACTTTCTCATGACTTGTAGAACTTATGAACCTAGAGCTCTGATATCAATCTATCACGACCCAAAACCCACTAGTCATGATGGCACCTAACCCAACCCGCTAGGTAAGCCAACTAATAACTATCCATATTCAATATTGCTAATAAGTTAATTAAACAATCTAAATAATCTGGATCAATTACATTTCCCAAGGACTGGTAGCACAAATCATGAGCTTCTAAGAACAGAGTTTACAAAGCAAATATGAAGAGAATACATCTTCTGTTTGATAAGTGCATGAGCATAATTTTATAATCTAGGCTACAGTGAACAAGAGGTAGCATACAACAGGAACACAAGCACGCCTTCGAATCCATTAACCTTCGGTCGCTGCAACATCAGTATCCGGGATCTGCACGTAATATGCAGTATGAGTAATACCGACCCCATGTACTCAAAAAGTAATAAACCTAACCTTAGGTTGAAAGCAGTGACGAGCTGGAACATAGGTCGGGTCCAACACAAATAACCAACTGTAGTTCATACAGTGTACAACCAATAAATAAAGAATAGCACACAATTAAAGTGCTTAGCCTTTTTCATAGTTTTCCGAAAACAATTCCACTTTTCAAGTATACCAATGAAAGCCCAAATCCTCTACTGAAATCGTTAAAAAATATGAGTAAGTTTTGAAAACTGTAACTTTTTCCTGAAAATCATTTCCACAATAGGTAAACATGTTTCATTTCCTTTTTCAAATAACAAGTTTGACATACCTCTCTATAACCACATATCAATGTATGTAAAAAAAGTCATGAATGATGTGAGACCCAACATGAGGAAAAATGCGTCCCTATGGATGTATACCATATATGCATGCTAATGCCGTGTACCTCAGAGATGAATCATGTACTCACACTCTCAGAGTACTCATCCTCACTGTATCAGACCTTCCACTCATCAAAATAAACCACTCGGTACTGTATATGGCCCATACGGCCTAGGGAAGACCCATCCCAGAATATATACATCACTGACTATAAGTCACCCAGTACCGAGGAACAGGCCAATTCAGCCTCACGGAGAAGATCCATCTCCACACCAAGGGAAGATCCATCCCTGAATATAATCAATCGCGCTCACTAGGAGTGTGCAGACTCCGGAGAGGCTCATACAGCCCAAGCATTATAATCCGCACGGACAACTCATGTGCTATGACATCAATATCAGAACCCGCACGGACAACTCACGTGTAATAGTTTCAACATCTCACAATCAGGCCCTCGGCCTCACTCAGTCATCAGTCTCCAGTCTCACCCACGGGCTCACAATGTCATCAAAACTGACCCGGAACAATGATATGATGTATCAATAAGCAACAACTGAGACTGAGATATGATATGAATGCATGAATGCGACTGAATAATATATCAATGAAATCAATGAGATGACAGCAAGAAACGACCACTATTGGTCTCAACCATATCTTCATAAAGCCTAAACATTATATTTAGCATGATGTACAGTTCAATTATTTTATCGCATGGTGAAAAGCACAAATTTCTACAAAGGGGGCCACTAAAAAGTGCCTTGGAAATAGCAGAGTCACAACTCACAGTGTGCACGCCCACACGCCAGTCACCTAGCATGTGAGTCACCTCAACACCAATCACATAACACATAATTTGGGGTTTCATACCCTCAGAACTAAGTTTAGAAGAGTTACTTATCTTAAACAAGTCAATTTTGACACCGAGCAATCCAAGCGGTGCTCCAAGAATTCCATCACGCACGTAGCGACCTCCGAACGGCTCGACACTAGCCAAAAGCAATTCAAATACAGCAGATAAAACCCAAGGAAACAATTACAAATGATACAGATCGAATCCGAAGTCAAATCCAAAATCTGGTCTAAAATCACACCCGGGCCCATGCCTCAAAACTCGACAAAACTCTCAAAATACGACAACCCATTCAATTACGAGTCCAACCATACTAGTTTCACTCAAATCCGACTCCAAATCGGTGTTCAAAACTCAAAAATTCATATGATGAAACTTTAGGCCAAAACCCCCAATTTCCTCTTTCAATTCATCATCCAAAGGCTAAAATCGAATATAGATTCATGAAATATAACCAAGACCGAGTGTAGAACACTTACCCCAATCCTTGTGATGAAAATTGCTCCAAAATCGCCCCAATCGGCACTTGGAAATGTAAATATGAAGCCAAAATGGCGAACCCTTATATTTAGCATTCTGTCCAGCACTTCCGCATCTGCGATCATATTAGCCGCTTCTGTGACAAAACCTCCGCTTGTGCGGAAACCACTTAAACCTGCATCTCCGCACCTACGCTCCCTATCTGCTTCTGCAACCTCGTAGGTGCGGAAACGACTTGGCACCTGCGGTCTTCCCCATTCCAACACACATCCGCACCTACGTCCATCCCACCACACCTGCGGCAATACCCTCGTAGGTGCGATTACACCAGCAATAGGCCAACTTCACCATTTTCTCCAACTTCAAACTTGACCGGTAATCACCCGAAACACACCCGAGGCCCCCGGGACCTAAACCAAAAATGCTAACAAGTCATATAACTCCATACGAACTTAGTCGACCTTCGAATTACTCAAAATAACATCAAAACGACGAATCACACCTTAATTCGGATTCATTGAACTTTGAATCTTCAACTTCCACAACTGATGCCGAAACCAATCAAATCATGTCCGATTAACCTCAAATTTTGCTCAGAAGTCAAATTTGATATTACGGACCTGCTCCAACTTCTGAAATTGGAATCCGACCCCGATATCGAAAAAGTCCACTCCCGGTCAAACTTTCCAAAATTCCAACCTTCGCTATTTCAAGCCAAATTCTACTGCGGACCTCCAAATCACAATCCAGACGCGTTCGTAAGTCCAAAATCACCCAACGGAGCTAACGGAACCATAATAAATCCAATCCGAGGTCAAATACTAAAAAGTCAAATCTTTCAAATTTAAAGCTTCAAGTTGAGAATCATACTTCCAAATCGATTCTGAATAACCTGAATATCAAAACCGACGATTCACATAAGTCATAATACATCATACGGAGCTACTCACGCCGTCAAAAAATCGAGCAAAGTACAAATGCTCAAAATGACCGATCTGGTCGTTACACTAGCATGAGGAAAATACATCTTTATGCTTACATGTCAAATATGCATGTCAAGTAAATGATTTCACACTGATAACCTCAAGAACACTCTCTCGCAGCTCAATTAATTGCCTGACTCACATGCCCACACCATCGCACAAACACAATCACTCAGCATTGTACGGGTGCTTGGCATCAATGCCCCTCACCAAAGCACGTGTATATATATATCATTGTGCATGTGCTCACTGCCGGTATGTAAGACTCCGGAGGGGAAGATCCTCCCCAAGTGCTAAACAACAGCCAATAAGGTCCGCAACAATGTGCAGCCCCATCCAAATAATAATAAGTCAATAAGTCATGTTGCGGCATACAACCCGATCCAAATGATAATAAAGCCAATATGTCCTACTACGGCGTGCAACCCGATTCAACCAACACTCTCTTAACACGGCTCTATGGCTTACCTCAGTCAACCTCTCGAATCTCAAAGGCTTACAATCTTATATCACTCAGCCCAAATAGTACCACATAAGGAAAATAACAACAATATGTGATATAACAATGAATAATGAACAAAGACTGAGATATAATATAAAATGATGAATCATGACTGGGTATATAACATAAAGTTAAATCAAATAGCACAAAATGACAGAAATGGCTTCACTAGGTCTCAACCAAATAAGAACATAGACTAAACATGATTTTTGACATGAATCACAGCTCAGATAACCAAATAAGAACCAAAAACATGGATATAACAAGATGTGACAGCAAGCAAGTCCGGTAATAGTCTAAAAGTTCACTCGAATCATGCTTACTCCGGTGTACGCCCACACGCCCGTCACCTAGCATGTGCGTCACACCATTACATTTCATACAATATGGTTTCTTGGGTTAAATACCCCAAATACAAGTTTAGATATGTTACTTACCTCGAAGCGCACAAATTAATACTCCAAAAAGCCCCTGCCACACGAATCGGCCTCCGAGTGACTCGAATATAGCCAAAGTAACTTAATACCATTAATAATAGCTATAGGAAACAAAATCCAAATGAGAAAGCTAAAGTATAGAATAAAATATGCAAAGTCAACCCAAGAAGTAAACCCCGGGCCCGCACCTCAGAACACGACAACTTTCACAAAATCCAAATACACATTCAATTACGAGCCCAACCATACAAATATCATCCAATTCTAACCACAAATTGACCATCAAATCATCAAATCTCACTCTCTAATAACATAGCCTAAAATCCCTAAATTCTTCCTTGAATTGACATAATCTAGGTGTAAAATCAATGGGCGATCAATATCTAACAACAAAAGTGATTAATCTTCACCTACCTCCTCAATTATGTTGAAAAGTGCTCCAAAAATCGCCCTTGACCGAACTACACAACTCGCAAAATGAGAAAAACATGAAACCTTTTGAATATAAAATATGTCCAGCAAAACCACACCTGTAGTCCAAAGAAGCGCACGTGCGACATCGCATCTGCGGGAATTCCTTTGTAGATGCGGAGATCACTAACCTCCTGCTCGTCCGCTTTTGCAGGCTCCTAGCATCTCTGCACATGCGCCAAGTTTTTCGCATATGCGGACACCCTCAACAGCTTCCCTTTCCGCTTCTACAACCATGAAGCCGCTTCTGCGTCCTCGCACCTACGGCCAACCCATCGCAGGTGCAATTACACCAGACATCAGAAACTTCAGCCAAACTCCTAAGTCCAATGATGACCGAACTCCACCCAAATCACACCCGGGGCCTCCGGGACCCCACCAAATATACCAACAAGTCCTAAAACACAATACGAACTTACTCAAAGTCTCAAATCACATCAAATAATACCAAAATCATTAATCACACATTAATTCAAGTCTAATGAACTAACGAACTTCCAACTTCTAAAACTCCTGTCGAACCATATAATATCAACTCCGAATGACCTCAAATTTTGCATGCAAGTCCCAAATGACACAACTGACCTATTCCAACTTACATAACCAAAATTCGAACTCAATATCAACACATTCAACTCATGGTAAAATTTCTCAACCTTCCAAACCTTCAACTTTCCAACTTTTGCCAAAAAGCACCAAATCAATCTACGGACCTCCAAATCAACATCTGAAAATACGCCTAAGTCCAAAATTATCATATGAAGCTATTAAAATCGTCAAAATATCATTCCAGGGTCGTCTATATAAAAGTCAAACTCTGGTCAACTCTTTCAACTTAAGCTTTCAACTTGGGACTAAGTGTCCCAATTCACTCCGAAACTATCCCGGAACCGATCTAACCATCCCGGCAAGTCACATAACAACAAATAAACATAGAAGAGGCAATGCATAGGTCAACATGACTACAATACACAAAACGACGGCTAGGTCGTTACAATTTCTCATCTAACATACTCCCAGATGATACATCTTCCTTAGCAAACAACAGTAAATCATCTTCAAAACACAGATAAGTTATGTTCAGTTTAGAGCACTTAGGGTGGAACTTGAATTGCTTCTCCTCCTCTAGTGCACTAAGACTCCTGCGTAAGTACTCCAGGATTATATCAAACGTAAAAAGAGATATGGCTCTCCGTTTATTATAATTTTGGTAGCTAACTGTTGTAACACACTCCATCACCCATCTGATGAATTTATTAGGGAAATGCAAGCCTTCTAGAACCTTCTCCAACTATCCCCACTCCACAATGTCATAAGCTTTTTGTATATCCACTTTGATCATGAATCTGGGTGAGATATACTTTTTTGTATATGAGTTGACCAGTTCACATGCTAAGATCACATTGTGTGCTACTTTTCTCCAGGGATAAATCTAGCTTGAGTATCTATGATAATGTCAGCTATGATCTTCTGTATTCGAACTGCCAATATCTTAGCTATGATTTTATATAGAATACTACAACATGTAATGGAATGTATTCTCTGATTGTAGCAACATTGGGTACTTTTGATATCAATGTAATTATTATATCCATCTAACCTTGGTGCTTAGTTATCTCCTATGGAGCATAGGTTTTCATAAACCTTCTCATTTTTTTATTGCTTCACATAAAAAAGATTGTCGAGCATGATTCAAAACATTGCCCCTTTTCATAATTTTTCAGTTCACTGCATTCATACTAGTAGTGATGTCCCCTTAAGTCACTTATAGAATTAGATTATATAACTTTTTTATATCATCTGCTTTAACCAACCTCCTTCTCCCTTGTGAGTCAATTTCTGTGATCTGCGTTTTCTTCTCCCTTTATTTCATAACAGCTGAGAAGTAACAGGTGCTAGAGTCTCCAATCTTTATTCATGTTGCCTTGGCCTTTTGTTGCATGATACTTTCTTCAATCATGGACCATTTCTCCAGTTGTTGAATAGTATATTTCTCTATTGAGGCAAGCTCATCAGAATACTTAGTGCTTATCTTGTTCTGGATATCTTGCAGATCAATTCTATCTTGATTAGTTTTTGCTGTGATTCCCTTGAATTCAGCTTCATTTAAAAATCTTAGTTTCACCTTGAGAGATTTTTGCTACATCCAAATATTCCTCTTCTTGTTGTGATATAACCTATGTGTCCCAGATTCCTCCATTATAGTTAGAAATTTTGCATGTGTTGCACAGATATTGAAGAACTTAAATGGAGGCTTGATCCTTGGTTTCCTTAGATTGGTATCTAACATCATAGGACAATGATCTGAGATATGAGCCAATTTGTTCTCATTGATCAAATTTCCAAATTGCATTATCTAGTATGCATTCCCCATAGCTCAATCAAGTCTACTCCAAATTCTACCTCCCCTTGTTGCTTATTTAACCAAGTATAGTAGTACATTTAACATTCAAATTTCAACATATTTTACAAAGTCTCTAATCTCCATACTAGTCATTGTTGCACCATATAATCTGTCTTGAGCATACAAGATTGTACTAGAAGTCTCCTCATATTAGCCAAGGATTAGTACAATTATATGGCATTCTCCTTAGATGTTGCCATAAATTTTTCCTCCGCTCTAAAGTATTGTAGCCATAAACTATTGTCATGTCACGATCTATATTTAGATGCCTACTAACCACATTACAATGTGTATACTATGCCTCTTGTTCCAGTGATGGAATATCATACACATTGCTATCCCACAAGATCTAGATTCTCCCATTAAAAGCATGTATATAGTTTGATTCAAACCCTCATATTGGTTTAATTTTATTCCTTATGAAATTAGCTTTGTTTCTACTATGAATTTTATTCTCCCATTTACTCTTGTATCTACTAACCATGTAAATTCATTTTATTTTCTCTAAGGTATCTGGCCATCTCCTTTTGCAACAACAACAACATACCCAGTATAATCTCACATAGTGGGGTTTGGGGAGGGTAGTGTGTACGCAAGGATAATCCTTACCTTGTGGAGGTAGAGAGGATATTTTCAATAGAACCTCGGCTAGGAAAGCATAGGTACCACAATAATAACAAGAAAACAAGACAGGACAAAACCGATAAACCATGTAAAAGCAGCATACATAACAACCAAGAAATTAATGATGACATATAATAACCTCTCCTAGTTCAGAAGGGAGTAAATTTTCTACCACAATATCATCTGGTTGTAAAGATTCAAAATCAATTTCTCACTGGAGTAGCAACCTCCACTAATTGGTTCACAGGAATTTATTTCTTTAGGTTCCTTCCCTTTTAGCAATTGCTTCTCTTTATCCTGGGGATTCATTTCTTCAGTTTCCATACTCTTTTGGTTGTTGATTTTGCTTTATGACTTCTGTATAGCTGGTGTTGATCACGAGTTGAGGTGTCGCGCCCCCTTTTTTCCTCGCGGAATCGGGTTTATGACATCTTGGTATGGGACAACTCTTTCCTTTTGGGAAAGGGGTTTTGCATTTTTTGAAGAGTCACCACCTAATGATATAAGGTACGTTAGGGCACCTATAGGCTTCATCTATAACTACATTTGGTAACCAGAGATAGGGTAAGGGCTTGAAATTATCCTAAGGGGAAGGTGTTAGGCACCCCTCAGGATCCACTAGTGTGGTTCCCGGCCAGACAGTTTTTGTAAATTTGTACAGGTAGCAAACAAACAAGTATGGCTCAAATAGTAGGGGATTTAAGTTTAAACACACAAGTGTAAGAAAACAACTAATGAAAAACTAGATTTTTGAAAAGGACTACAATCTAAGCATATTTGTAATATAAAGGGGTGTCCTAGGTTTGTTTATAATATGGATCACATCAATGCAATACCCAGTATGACACTCCTCAAAGAGGGGCTACGCGTGGTATTAATGCACCTGTCATCATATCCATATCTACCCTTTCCCGCCCCCGTGAAGGTAATTAAAATGAAGGTTGGTCTCGACCTCTATTGCATGCTGTTACCCGTCCCTTCCTATCAGCCCCGGAGGAATTTAGGACTCCTATCCTATAAGAAAGAGGTTCTAGGCAGACCCTCAGGTTTAAAGGCAAAATACTAAGACGACAAATAAGAACACATAAGACTGTATTTAAGGGGGAAAACAGAGAAACAGATAGAGGCTTAGATACACCTCCGCAAGTAATGCACATAGACAACATGACTCATACACAATTAAGGTCTGAATTCAGATCCTAACAGGTATCTAAGTGATAACAGCAGAACCAAATTTATCACATGACTCAGAAAAAAGTCCGAATCAGGCTTGCCTACTGATTTTAACAGTTGATAATTAGACACTAATCACAGAGATGATTCTGGTTTTATTTAAAGTTGATTACCTAAGGCTTCCCTAGGCATAAAATAATGTCCAGCAGTTATTCAGAATTACTAAAACAGTGTGGAAATTATTTTACCCTAAGCGCTTGTTGTTCTAGTTGATACGAAGGCAGATATTATTACCAGCTTTATTCAGAAAACATCACATTGTGAGATTATTTTTTTATTACCTTTTCATGAATCAGTAATTAACTAGGCGTCTTAAACAAAGTGCAAACAAGATCCTAGAACATGATATCTAATATGCACATGCAAATGGAAGGATAGTTAAAAAATAGAATCCCTAAGGCATGATTTCTAAATGCGCACAAGAGTTGCAGAATTATTGAAATATGACTTCTGGAAGTATGAGAGTAACAGCTTTTATGCCAATGTTGTTATTGTCCTAGGAGCAGGATTTCTAAGTGATAGACATAAAATATGGATTAGTGACGGATGAGATGCTGAGGCAAGAAAACATGGGTCCTAAGAGCATGACTTCTAATGCATGTATGAACCCTAAACATGGTTTCTATTGCACAATTAGGAATGTAACCCTAATAACATGTTTTCTACCCTTAACAACTATAGCATGCATATTTACCCCACCCCTTTTCACTAGCCACCCCAATGCTTGTTTACAACAGGTTATTGTAGACCAACATTGAATGAATTACATAAGTAGAAATGAAAATAAGAAGTTACACTATAGGGAGCCTGATTAGGACTTCCTCCCTGAGTTATGTAATAAATCATTCCAAGTGCCAATATTGTTCCATAGCCTTTCTCATATCTGGATGTGTCAGAGTTCCCTAAGGACCTCAAGGGATCCCGGGCAGTGCTCACACTCAAATTGCATAACCAAGACAGAGTAAGTGCAGTGTGGAAAGGCCAGCTTTTATGTGTCCAAGTTCAGAGGGAGCTCACGGGTCCCAAGGCAAGGCTCACACAAAAGGGGCAGAACCTAGTGGTCTAAGAGTATATGTGAGAGTGCTTGACATAGATTTAAAAGAGTTGAGTTGGAAAAATAGTTTTGAAACAGCATGTTTGAAATAAGTTTAACAGAAGTTGCTTAGGGAAGAACACTTTTGAGAGGAGAAAGGGATAGGAGCAATAACAACTTGGAACAAGCCAGCACACACACAGAACAAGTTCAAAGAATAGTATCATTCCAACATTCATAGGCAGGGAAATAAGGGGTTGGGGACATAGAGGACCCAAATCAGAAACACATAAACATGGCTGAGAAGAGATGCATATAGACCAGCAAGTACAAAGAACAAGTAGGGACTGATTAGCTTTTAGAACACAAACGATTACTTCAAAGAGTTAACAAGGGAATCATGCTTGATATTAGAATAGTAATGAGACATAGGGACAGGGTATGGGAGTAGTCATGCAAGGGTCTATTACACATAATTAGTCATGACTTAGTGTTAATCAAGTACATTAGGAGACATACTAGTTGAGGGACATAAACAGGAACTCAAGTAGACATGCTGATTACATTTGAACAAGAGAGGGCAGAACTTAAGCATGTTGAATAAAGCAGTAAACAAGAAGTGCAATTAAACAACATGGCCATTAAGTCAGTGCATAAAGAGACAGGGATTGGCAAACAAGGGAGCACATAGAGTTGAGCTTCAGAATTGAACTAGGAACATACCAGTTAAGGAAGCAAAGTGCAGAAAAGTAAAGCGAGTAAAGTTCCACAGTCTAGCCTTGGCTTTCAGCCGGCTAGACAAGCAGTAACACAAGTACTAGAGAAAGAAGAGAGAGTTTGAGTGTATGTGTGTGTGTTCTGAACTATGATCGTGTCTTGAGAGGTAGAACAAGAGTTTATATATAGCACTTTAGGAGTAGAACTAATAAGGTAAAGAGAATCAGAGTTCAATCAATTAAGGATCAATCAACCAATCACAGAATCAATTTCTATAGAGAAGTCCGGGAAAGACCCCTTTAATTGGGGAATAGTTAATTAACAGTCATAACAGGGTTCAATTAAGGTAATAAATCAAAACCATACCATATAGGGAGTCAGTAAGGTCCCCAAACTACTGATAACTAATTAAGGCAAGTATAACCAATCACGGTCACAAATAAGGAAACAAGTAAAATCCTAGCACACACTGATTTTAACAGGACAGTCATTCGAATCAGTAAAAAATCTCGGAGAATACTAATTTTAATAAGAAAGATTGCTCAAAACCCTAATAGAAATTAATCACGCAAGGATCCCGAAGAATACTGATTTTTTAATAGGGAAGATTGTTCAAAGCCCACATAGAATCAGTTAATACATTGGGTTGACAGAAAAAATAAACAAATAACGGAGAACATGTGAAAGAAAAAAATCAGTGCAACAGGCAGAAGCATCAAGAATTCACGCATATATAAGAGAATCATTCAAGATAGTGAAGAATACTTAGCTTAAACACCGAAAAGTTAGAAAAATCTTTGAAGAAAAGATTGATATGAACCCTAATTTCAAAAAGAGTAAACGAAGTCGAAACAATTAATCAAACCAAGAGATTTTAAAGGAAAACACCCAATGGGGCTATTATTTAAATAGCCAGTTTTCCCTTTTTTTATTTTGTAAAATATAGTAGGTAATTTCTGAAAATAATTTAAAAATGCAAAAATGATTTAGAATAATAATAAGCAATTTAAAAATACAGGATCCAATTTTATGCATATAAAACATAATTAAATTTTAAAAAGGCTAANGCTTTCTAGTGAAAATGACTTAGGGTTTTGGGGGTTAGGTTAGATAAAAAAGGAAGGTTTGTTTTGGACCGTTGATCTCTTGGTATCAACGGCCAAGATTGGTTTCGGGCTGGGCGGGTTATAAAAGTGGGTTGGGTTAATTGGGCCAGGGGTGTATTTGGTTATAATTGAAATACAAATGGGGCTATTATTTAAATAGCCAGTTTTCCCTTTTTTTTAATTTGTAAAAAATAGTAGGTAATTTTTGAAAATAATTTAAAAATGCTAAAATGATTTAGAATATATAATTAGCAATTTAAAAATATATTCCAATTTTATGCATATAAAACATAATCAAAATTTTAAAAAGGCTAATATTGCAATTATGTGCAATTTAACTTTAAAATACTAAATATATATATATATATATATATAAAACTTACCTTAGACATATTTTGGCAAAAAATATAAAAATCCAATAGATGAATTATAAAAACAATAATTTTTGGAAATAATTATTGGGATTATATGGATAAAAAGGGAGAAAATAAAGCAATTTAAAACCTTAAAATTATGGGAAAAATAATAAAAACCTTGGGGATGCTTATATATGCATATATATATGCTATTTGAAGGTATTTTGCACATGTAAAAATATATAGGGAAAACTTGGGTATCAACAGCTGCCCCTCTTTACCCGGGAAGGATGAAAGAGTTTTCGGGTAATGAAACGATGGCCAATTTTAATCGAGCGAAACGGTTTGGGAAGATTTAGGCCACACCCTGGCTTCTAAGTTGCCTACATATCCCTGGTTTTATAGGAATCAGGCCGTATGTAGTTCGGGATCCTGGCTTAACCCTGGCTTCCGATTTCAAGATCGGACGCAACATCTAGGGCTGGGTGAGTGGACAGTTTACGGGAATGGTTAGGTTTGATGTGGCTGAGGGAACTAGAGCGGGATTGCTCTTGCTGGGATAGTCGTTGCTCACCGTTTTACCTGCAAATAGAAGCAATACAAGCGTATAGTGTGCATAAATTTAACATGATGCGAATTCCCGTTGGACCATGAATGTTGTCTTTGGACGATGAGGATGATGTCCTTAGACCATGATGTCCTGGGCCATGGGGTTGTATGATAAGGGATTCGCAGGCCATGAAATGATGTTCTCGGGCTATGAGGATGGTGCCTTCGAACCATGACGCATTTGAATAATGATACGCAAAAATTGGAAGAGTCCCTCAGGCCATGACATGGTGTTCTCAGGCTATGAAGATGGTGCCTCCGAACGATGACGCCTTTGGATGAGTTGGTGATATTTCAGCCCATGCAATGCAGTATGTGGCGATATTTTGGCCCATGCAATATAGTATGTGGCGATCTCTCAGCCATGCAGATGCAGTATGTGGCGATCTTTCAGCCATGCAGATGCAGTATGTGGCGATCTTTCAGCCATGCAATGCAGTATGTGGCGATATTTCAGCCCATGCAATGCAGTATGTGGCGATATTTCAGCCATGCAGATGCAGTATGGGGCGATCTTTCAGCCATGCAGATGCAGTATGTGGTGATCTTTCAGCCATGCATGTGCAGTATGTGGCGATATTTCAGACCATGCAATGCAGTATGTGGCGATATTTCAGCCATGCAGATGCAGTATGGGGCGATCTTTCAGCCATGCAGATGCACTATGTGGCTATCTTTCAGCCATGCAGATGCATATGGAGGTAGAGCTTAACCTCGGAAGGCAGAATAGTAGCCTTATGCAATGCAGATGCAGATGGAGGTAGAGCTTAACCTCGGAAGGCAGAATAGTAGCCTTATGCAAATCGGAAGGGAGAATAGTAGCCTTATGCAAATTGGAAGGCAGAATAGTAGCCTTATGTAAATTGGAAGACAGAATGGTAGCCTTATGCAATGCAGATGCAGATGGAGGTAGAGCTTAACCTCGGAAGGCAAAATAGTAGCCTTATGCAATGGAAGGCAGAATGGTAACCTTATGTAATGCAGATGCAGATGGAGGTAGAGCTTAAACTCGGAAGGCAGAACAGTATCCTTATGCAATGGAAGGCAGAATGGTAGCCTTATGCAATGCAGATGTCGATGGAGGTAGGGCTTAACCTCGGAAGGCAGAATAGTAGCCTTATGTAATGGAAGGCAGAATGGTAGCCTTATGCAATGCAGATGCAGATGGAGGTAGAGCTTAACCTCGGAAGGCAGAATAGTAGCCTTATGCAAATCGGAAGGCAGAATAGTAGCCTTATGCAAATTGGAAGGCAGAATGGTAGCCTTATGCAATGCAGATGCAGATGGAGGTAGAGCTTAACCTCGGAAGGCAGAATAGTAGCCTTATGCAAATCGGAAGGCAGAATAGTAGCCTTATGCAAATTGGAAGGCAGAATGGTAGCCTTATGCATTGCAGATGCAGATGGAGATAGAGCTTAACCTCGGAAGGCAGAATAGTAGCCTTATGCAATGGAAGGCAGAATGGTAGCCTTATGCAATGCAGATGCAGATGGAGGTAGGGCTTAACTTCGGAAGGAAGAATAGTATCCTTATGCAATGGAAGGCAGAATGGTAGCCTTATGCAATGCAGATGCAGACGGAGGTAAAGCTTAACCTCGGAAGGCAGAATAGTACCCTTATGCAAGAAATAAAATAATAAATGACAGTGGAGTTTTCTTAGCTGAGAGCAGATTGCACCGTTGTGATTACTGGGAGAATTGTGACAACGGAGCATTGCTGGTGTGTGCTGATAGCAAATGTTGGCAAGTGCGACGGTTCGGAGAGTCGTATTCTTGAACAATGTTGGTTCCATGGGCGTACAGTATGTTTTAACGATTTTTGTAATCCTAGTGCCTGCATCCAAAGAAAAATCGTGAGTTTTGTAAAGGGGGAAGGTTAGTTCGTATCCCCGCTGGCTTTGCTTGACTCGTTCGGCTTCGATCTGGTGATATCGTCTGTATCACTGGAGTAGCATTGCTAAAGAAAACAGTTTCAACAACAAACATGCATGATTTTGTAAAGTATGACATAAATGTATAGTAAAAAATAACTTTTAGATGAACCGACGACTGTGACGTAGTTCAGGACATTGCAACCTCTCCTGCTACAGAATTTTGAGTCCTCCTCAAAATTCTGTCCCAGTTTGATGGGTTGACATTTCTGACTGCTGCTCGTGCGGCGATCGGCTGAAATTACTTCGGAATTTTGAGGGTCCTCCTCAAAATTCTGCCCCAGTTTCCAATTGCGGGGGGAAATGAAATTTTTATTGAATTATGACCGAACCCATAGGGCTGCCTATGTATCCTCTCTTAAACGGGAATCAGGTCAGGCGTAGTTCAATTTACATCATATAAGGAGAGCATAAAGATTACACATAGTAACGTTTGACTGCATCTAAATTGATCAGCTTTGGCCAGACTTCTCCGTCCATTTCTGCAAGTATGAGGGCTCCTCCTGTCAAAACCCGGTGAACCATGTATGGACCCTGCCAGTTAGGAGAGAACTTCCCTTTGGCTTCATCTTGATGCGGAAAACTTTTCTTCAACACCAGCTGCCCTGGTGTGAACTGTCTTGGCTTGACTCTTTTATTGAAGGCTCTGGACATTCTGTTCTGATAAAGTTGACCATGGCAGACTGCATTCATTCTCTTTCCGTCTGTAAGGGCTAGTTGCTCATAACGACTTTTTACCCACTCTGCGTCGTCGAGGTCAGCTTCTTGTATGATCCTTAGGGAAGGAATTTCCACCTCAACGGGAATGACAGCCTCTGCACCGTAAACCAGCATGTAGGGAGTTGTCCCGGTTGATGTGCGGACTGTGGTGCGATATCTTAGTAGAGCAAATGTTAACTTCTCGTGCCACTGTCTATGATTCTTTATCATTTTCCTCAATGTCTTCTTGATATTCTTGTTGGCGGCTTCTACAACTCCATTCATCTGAGGCATGTAGGTTGTGGAATTTTTGTCTTTGAATCTGAAAGTTTCGCACATAGCTTTCATCAAGTCGCTGTTGAGATTGGAGCCATTATCAGTAATGATTGACTCTGGAATTCCGAATCGACAAACAATGCGGTCGCGGACAAAGTCTGCCACGACTTTCTTAGTCACTGCTTCGACCCAATTTGTGAAATAGTCGATGGCTACTAGGATAAAGCTGTGTCCGTTGGAAGCAGCAGGCTCGATTGGCAGTTTGTCATCCACAATAGACGTACTCAGACCGGTCATGTCATCATACGACCAGGCGAATATATCGTCATACCCCTTTAGAAATTCTGTGTATCCTTTATTCTCTGAAGGCGATAGGTGAATGTTGATTCGTGTTTTTCTGACGTTTTCTGCATCTGTCAGGTTGACAATTTCGGTCTCGTCCAGGTTGGACTTAGGTCTGTTCTCAAAGTCTCAACTTCTTTGACAATCTCGTCAGGCATGTCGTCTTCCTCTGCATCTATGTCCGTTTGTTGCATTGTCTCATTGCATGTCACATTCATTGGTTCATCAAGATAAGTAATAGTAATGCTGTATTGGTAAAGTAAGGAGGAAAACGATAGCGATAAATATTAATTCACAAGAAAAATCCAACATTCTTTTGATAGATTGAATAACTGTTTTGAACATTGAAGATCTTATTGCGAAAACTGAAAAATGCGAAAAGAAAATCATTTAGTAAATAAAACAATGAATAATGCTTGTTTTAGCCTTGCTACCCCGAGGCTCGTCGGGCTCCGGTGGTCCTGATGGTCCAATTTTGAGATGTGCCCTTCTGCTCACAGCCTGTATGGAAGGGCCTTCCTCTCCCTCCTCCTCGAGAATAACACAACAGTCCATATCACTGTCCTCTAGAAACAAGTTCTTCACTGCTGCAAGTGCTTCTTCTTCATCTGACCCATAAATAATGTCGGCCTATTGGAAGGTCTGCTCCAGATGCGGTATTGGCTACTCTAGTGGGTAGTAAGGACCGCGGCATGGTGGCGACCAGCTATTGAACTCTTCCCAGGTGTATTCATATCCCAAACCGAAGGTAGTGCCATGTTTCTTGAGTTTTATGGGTTTAGAGATTCCTTGGAGGTTCTTGCCGAGCCCTTTGCCAGGTTCGTACCCACTCCAACTCAGTATACTCTTGATTTTGCTATCCCACCATTTGTCTTTGTCGACAACATTGACCCATTCTATGTGGTGGTAAGTTTCTCCACCCAGCTTACTTCTTCCCCGAATCGCCGGAATGGTCTGTCTACTGTATATAGGGTCGCTACCGTCGCCGTGAATGATCACTTCCTGGTGATTCCATTCAAACTTTACTGCCTGATACAGTGTTGATGCTATGGCCCCGGCAGCATGAATCTATGGTCGTCCCAGCAGCAAGTTATAAGGCGCTGGTACATCTATTACTTGGAAATCAACCTCGAACCAGGTTGGTCCCATCTGCAGGCATAGCCTAATCTCACCAATGGTGGACCTCTAAGAACCATCGAAGGCTTTCACATTGATTGCTCCATCCTTTATCTCATGCAACCCTTTGCCCAACTTCTTGAGTGTTACCAGCGGACAGATGTTAAGACTGGAACCTCCATCAATCAGGACTCTGGTGATGAAATAGTCTTCGTAATGCACGGTGATGTGCATTGCTTTGTTGTGCCCCAGCCCTTTAGGTGGCAGCTCGTCCTCATAAAAGGTGATCTTATGGCTTTCCAGCACTTGTCCTACCATATTAGCCATTTCCCTGCCAGTGATGTTACTTGGCACGTACACTTCGTTTAGCACCTTTAACAGAGCATTCTTGTGTGTCTCAGAATTTTGCAGCAAAGAGAGAATGGATATTTGTGCTGGCGTCTTGCTTAACTGGTCGATGACCGAATAATCCTTGGCCTGTATTTTCCTCCAAAGGTCGTCCGGACCTATCTCAATGAGGGACGGCCGATTGGAGGCCTGCTTGCTTGATTCTGCTAGATGTTCAGGGGTATAGACTCTGCCAGTTCTTGTCATACCCTGTGCTGCGACAGTTTCTTAAATCCTGACCTTGCCTTTCCTTCTCACCTCGGCTGTATACTCCCAGGGTATAGCATTTGTATAGAAGGGTGGCGTGGTTGACATCGCCACTTCGAATGGAACATGTGCCTTAGGTGGCAAGACTACAACCTCAAATGGTGCGGGTGCATTTGCCGGAGACANTCAAATGGTGCGGGTGCATTTGCCGGAGACACGAATTCAACCTCAATTGGTACCGGTATTTTTGCGGGTGGCGCTGTTTCAAACTCAAGAGGTATAGACATATTCACCTCAGCGTCTTCAGGCAGGTGGATCTGGACTATGATCGGTTTGAGAGTAATTGCCGGTTTCTTTGGGACATCACCTTTTGCGATCAACCCGATTGATCCCTTGGGATCCCAGTCATCTTCTACTTCAATCATGTGGATACCTCCACCCATATGGTCTGGCAGAGGATTGTTGTGGACGTTTGGAGCGGGTTCCTTTACCACAATGATCTTGTTATTAATCAAAGACTGTGTCACACCTCCTTTTTTACCACCCGTGGGGTGATATAAGGGAGTTTTTCCAATTAAAGTGACATTATTCGAAATGGAATTATTTATTTGTTTTTCAGAGTCGCCACTTGGGATATTGATTATAGTGTCCCAAGTCACCGGTTTATTTTAAATGCCAAATCGAGGAAATTTCGACTTTTCTTTTAAAGTCTGCGAACAAGAAATTCTGAATAAGGAATTCTGTTAACCCGAGGGAAGGTGTTAGGCACCCCTGGATTCCGTGGTTCTAGCACGGTCGCTTAAACTATTATAATTGGCCTATTATCTGATTTTAATACATGTTTTAACCTATGGTTCAATTTTAACTTTATATCCGCTTTTACTTAATTGTTTTTTTTAGGAAAGATTCAACGTCATCTAAAACGCGTCTTGAACCATGTCACATAAATGCACCTGCGGCCCACGACACATTTTATCTAAGGTTGTTGAGATTTGGATTTGGGTCATATAAATGCACACCCAAGTTTAGGAAAGTAATTTTTTTTTAAAACGCGCCTAAAGCAACTACGCACTATTAACTTTGCGAGGGACATGAAAAATTCAACTAAATGGCACGCCTCAATTTCTAAGGATTTAAAATTAATTAAATGAGGGCCATGCATTTAGGTGGGGAAATTAAAAGGCAGGCCCAAATAATACAAAGTATATAATTCCATTTGCAAGTGTCTTCAGACTTGGGCCCAAATGAGCCCAATTTTGGCGGAATGATGAGCGTCCCAACTACAGAGTAGGCAGCTGAATCTAACATTGAACTTACATCAACTGGGCCAGCATTAGGCCCAATTCTCAAAACCAAAAAATTTGTGCAAAATCATTTAAATGCAAAGTAACTAAGACTATATGGAAACATGAAATTGAACTAACTTTTAATTCTGGTTTTTGATTATCTAAATGTGAACCCACTAAACTGAATTTCTGAAATTAATATTCATGCAACTAGGCCAGGTATGCCTTAGACCCGACTGACCGCCTCACTCGAAAATAGGCATTGGGCCCAAAAAAAAGCCCAGATCAGATGCAAGGCCAATTGCTGGAGACCTGGGACTCAGGATCGAGTCCCTTCAGAGGCAAACAACGTGTGTTTAAACTCCTCCTTCATAACAGCAAACCAAACTTCAAAACTACAAGGTTTAAAACCTCATTTCACACTGAACTGATTGTGCAGAGATCTTGAACGAGACTAATAACAAATTAAGCTACTAATAAGCAAATTAAGCTACTCTTAAGTATCGAACCACTCCAAACATGAATCAGAAAATTACAATGACCATTCAACATCAAAAGCCAAATTGTAACCCATACTTGTAATTTCAAAAACCACGTAACTCAGCTACAGCAGGTCTTCTTTGTCATAGTTCATGTATACAGACACCAAAACCAAATTCATGTAGACCAAATGACTAGCCCATGATTTACCCGATATTACAAGCCAAACTTAAAACCAGAACAGAAAATAGTAGAACATGACAAAGAAACCAAACTAACTATAGAAATTGATGATTTGTAAGAGGCAACATTTAATAAACTGATATACCCTAGATTTCAACTCAATCAAACACAATGTGTTCCTCCATTTCACATGTCAAAGAGGTGAGAAATACCTGGAAATGAGAAAGGTAACAAAAGAAGTGAGGAATCAGTAGACGGCAGCAGCAAAAAAGAGCCCAAAGTCAACAGTAAAACAGTACCCCAAAACCAAACCAGCTCAAACCTAGCTTTTAAATCCCAAAACTAAAACTATTTTTACTCCAATGCAGGAATTTGTAGTTTTCAGGAGTTCTAGCTAATAGGGAAGATCAGAAATCCTGAAACCAAGCTAAATTTTGAGCAGCTCTTAACCAAGAAATGCAAGGAATTTAGTGTTATTTCAGAATTATCTCAAGACTTAGCCGTTTTTGTTTTTTTTTCCAGGATTTTTTCTCTAATCTCTCTAAAATTCCCTTGAACTTCAAGTAAGGATGCCTTTATAGGCAAACTTCTAGGGCAGCATAAAAGGGATCATTTTTGCACTTAAAACCTTTTCAAATTTTTATTTTTGCTCAAGTTCCCCTAGTTTAGAAATCAGATTTTCAATCTAGTCCTAAAGGCACCTTCTAGGCAGCTTCCTATTCAGTTAACATATATATTCCCTAGCCTAAATCCCCAAATTAACCCTTCAACCCCTCGAAATTACCCCAGTGAACCCATGGGTCATGGGTCAAATTTACCCAATAGTTAAACCAAATATGGGCTCAATTCTGACCCAAATCAAACCCTTGGAGTGAGGTCTGAAATGGCTTCAAAGCCCAAACAGCAAAAATGAAACTAAATCAAATCAGTAAACAAACAGAGGGAAAGCACTTAAATAATTTCGAAAGCCAAACCTACACTAATTGAACGATTACTAAACACAAGCAAGCAAGAAACTAACTAATTTATTAAATCAGAATAAATCTAATTAAACTAAATTATGAGACTAGACTACTAAAGCAAAGCCATAAGTTCAACTATTAATAAAACTAAACAGACCAAAATCAAAGAAAAGCTTCAAAGGTGTGAATGAATAGAAGTCAATTTAGGCTCAGGCAATTGGTCGATTTTTCAGCCAGATAGTAAAAGAAAACTAACTAAAGAAAGGTGAAGGAGAAGAAGAATAAGATAGTAAAAGAAAGAAAGACAAAGGGGTGAAGGGAACTTACCAAATCAGAACTCAAAACCTACTAGAGACAAATGACTTAACAAAACTAATGTCGATCATTTGTTCTTTGTTAAGAACAACTGAACGACATCAGTTTTTGTTGAATCAAAAATTCAAAATTCGAAGGAAACAGCACCCTATGATCATGCATGCCACCGGGCTCAATGGAAAATGATTTTGGACTTTTAGGGTTCGAACTCGGATGTAAGATTCCAGAAGTTCTGGACATATTCGAGGGCAAAGGATTATGGATTTGGTATGAGGGGAGTGAGAGGATTCTAGGTTGTTAATTTGGGGTGATTTGGGGATGGCGCCGCCACCGGAGAGGGTGGGGATTTTAGGGCGGCGCCGGGGTTTCTGGTTTGGGTCTCTGAAGGAGGGGGGAAATGAGAGAGACGGGTTTAGGAGGGGGCGGGGGTAGGAAGATTCAGACAGTTAAATACTGTCATAGACTCCAGTTCCAGACCGTTAAATCAAAAGAGATCAACGGTCCTGATCGAAATAATTGAAACAACGTCGTTTGGCTTTAAACGGGACTTGGACCGGGTTAAGGGGCGGATTTGGGCTGGTTTTTGGAAGGGTATCATGGTGCAATTGTTTGGGCTTGAGAAAATTAAATAAAAAGGGCCCAAAAATCTGATTTTCTTCATTCTTTTCCTTTCCCTTTCAATTTTCTTTTTAATTCCTTTTTTATTTAAAAACAAAAACAAAAATAAAATAAAACCTGAATTAATTCCTAACCCCTATTATCCTACCAAATTAAATTAATTAACTCTAATAATTACCACAACTAATTAAAGACCAAATTTAAAGGAAACTAACAAAATTCAAAGCTAAAAATTAAACCATGCAAAATAAATTATTTTTGTGATTTTCCATTTTTTGTAAAACACTAATTTACTAATTAATCTAAAAAATATAAAATTAAATCCTAATTGCAAATGCAATGTATTTTTTTTTGTATTTTTATGAATTAAATAAAATTAAACATGCAATCAGGAAAATTCTACAAATAATTCCTAAAGTAACAAATAATTAAAAGGGAAAAAATCTAATTTTGGAATTCTGTAGGAGTAATTCATGTGAGACAAAAATCACATGCTCACAGCTGCCCCTCTATGCTCGGAGACACGAAGGGTTTTCGGGCAAAGATAAAATGAGCAACTATGAGAGATTTTTGCCCGTTTGATACTCCATGAGAAGCATTTTTTTAAAGAGTCTGACCGAACCTTGCTTCAAAGGTTGCCTACATATCCTTGGCTATAAAGGAATCAGGTCAGTGTAGTTCTGGAAGTTTTGGTATCTGGGACTACCGGGAAGCTGTGATTTCATTGTTGTTGCTGCTGCTACTGCTTGCTGAACTCCTTATTACACCAAAAATGGAAAATAAAAAGCTAAACTAGCTAAAGCCTATCAACTACGAGTTACAAGATTCCTATCTATAAATCTCTTGAAGCTTGATCTTGAGTCTTAGCTGGTTTTTGCTGTGGAATCCGATCTGAATCTTGATGCTCGTCAGCTGTAGGTGCTGATTTCAGCTTTGGATCAAGGCGGGACATGCGAAGCTTCTGACTTCAATCATATCTTGAGCAGTCCGCATCTTTCTCCGCTTCGACTTTTGATTTTACTTTTTTTTTGTTCTTTTTCCTTCTTTTCTTTGTTCCGGATTGAGACTCATTCTTTTGGTCGTCTCGAGCCCTGTGCCTCGAGGTAAAACCTGCTCAGACACCAAAGCAAACAAACGAACAAAATTTTTCTGCCCCAGTTTTCACTAGGAAAATTTCATGAGTTATTTGCAACAAAAATCTAAACTATTTCTTCATTGAAAGCAATAAAAATCAGGATTGTGTATCCTTGGGAGTAGGGAGTGAAGCTCTAAATTGGGAAAATTGCCATGTTATGCTGGAAAGATGACCGGGTTATGCCGGAAAAGAAAAAGGGTCCTCGGCTTATGCCGGGAAAGTCATCGGGTTATGTTGGAATAAGAAAAAGGTCCTCGGGTTATGCCGGGGAGGTCATCGGGTTATGCCGGAAAAGAAAGGGTCCTCGGGTTATGCCGGGGAAGTCCACGGGTTATGCTGGGAAAGTCATCGGGTTATGCCGGAAAAGAAAAGAAAAAGGTCCTCGGGTTATGCCGGGGAGGTCCACGGGTTATGCCGGGAAAGTCATCGGGTCATGCCGGAAAAGAAAACAAAAAGGTCCTCGGGTTATGCCGAGGAGGTCCACGGGTTATGCCGGGAAAGTCATCGGGTTATGACGAAAAGAAAAAGGTCCTCGGGTTATGCCGGGGAGGTCCACGGGTTATGCCGGGAAAGTCATCGGGTTATGCCGGAAAAGAAAAAAGGTCCTCGGGTTATGCCGGGGAGGTTCACGGGTTATGCCGGGAAAGTCATCGGGTTATTCCGAAAAAGAAAAGAAAAAGGTCCTCGGGTTATGCCGGGGAGGTCCACGGATTATGCTGGGAAAGTCATCGGGTTATGCCGGAAAAGAAAAAAGGTCCTCGGGTTATGCCGGGGAGGACCACGGGTTATGCCCGGAAAGTCATCGGGTTATGCCGAAAAGAAAAAGGTCCTCGGGTTATGCCGGGGAGGTCCACGGGTTATGCCGGGAAAGTCATCGGGTTATGCCGGAAAAGTAAAAAGGTCCTCGGGTTATGCCGGGGAGATCCACGGGTTATGCCGGGAAAGTAATCGGGTTATGCCGGAAAAGAAAAGAAAAAGGTCCTCGGGTTATGCCGGGGAGGTCCACGGGTTATGCCGGGAAAGTCATCGGGTTGTGCCGGAAAAGAAAAGAAAAAGGTCCTCGGGTTATACCGGGGAGGTCCACAGGTTAAGCCGGGAAAGTCATCGGGTTATGCCGAAAAGAAAAAGGTCCTCGGGTTATGCCGGGGAGGTCCACGGGTTATGCTGGGAAAGTCATCGGGTTATGCCGAAAATAAAAAGGTCCTCGGGTTATGCAGGGGAGGTCCACGGGTTATGCCGGGAATGTCATCGGGTTATGCCGGAAAAGAAAAAAGGTCCTCGGGTTATGCCGGGGAGGTCCACGGGTTATGCCGGGAAAGTCATCGGGTTATGCAGGAAAAGAAAAAAGGTCCTCGGGTTATGCCGGGGAGGTCCGCGGGTGATGCCGGGAAAGTCATCGGGTTATGCCGGAAAAGAAAAAAGGTCCTCGGGTTATGCCGGGAAAGTTTATAGGGTTATGCCGGGGAAGTCATCGGGTTATGCCAGAAAAGAAAAAGGTCCTCGGGTTATGTCGGGGATCAAGTAGGGAGTGGAACCCTATAATGGAAAAGACTACTAGGTTATGCTGGCAGTGACTAGGGAATGGGACCCTATGTTGGAAAAACGTAGCTAGAGAATGGGGACCCTAGGCTACCATGATTTTGAATTTTTCTCCTCCTTTTTTTCATTCATTTTTTCTTCTTTTTTTGTTATTTCATAGAATGAGTAATGCGGGAAAGAATTTTGGAGGGGACTTCCCTTTTTGGATTGTTGCTGCAAAGCTGTTTCTAGCCCTTGCGCACTTCTTTTCCTTTTTGGTTGCACCTGCTTTTTGCACGGTTGCTTTGTATTGCACATGTTTCAAATTTTCAAACAAAGAACAATGGTTAGTCTGAAACGGTGGTTGGTTTTGTGGCCTTGATTATTTTGATCACTTGATCTCGGCTCTTTCAACTGCAACTCGTTGCTTCCTGAATACCTATTGCCTTTCTGACTCTGGAGAAACTCTAGCTTTTCCAGACTTTGTCATGATGATTGGTCGGTCGAGCTCAACCTTTTCGACTTTATTTTGCCTTTGTAGGCCTTTCCTTTCTGACTTCCTTTTCTTTTTTTTCTTTTTTTTTTCTTTTCTTTGGAACAATGGGGAACTTTTTTGGCTCCTCAAACTTTGCCATAACGGCTAGTCGCATAGGACTTATCCTCTTCCAACTTTATTTCGCCTTTGTAGGCCTTTCTTTTCTGGATTTTTTCTTCCGAACTTTAAATTCAGAGCATTTGGGGTACCTTGGCTTTTCAACTCTTTGCCGAGACGGTTAGCCACGTGGGAATCAACCTTTTCAACTTCATTTGCCTTTATATGCACTTCAATTTGATTTTCTCCTTCCAAGAGTTTCGATTTCGAAGCATCGGCCGCCATGGCTAGCCGAGGTCGACTTGATGCACCTGCTGAGGCTGGGTGCTTTTCGGCACATTAGCTCGTGTCAAATGAGAACCCTGTAAATCAGTCTTACCATCCTTTCTTTGTCTTAGTTTCGGAATAGAATTAGACCGAAAGGGATTCAAAGAAAACAAGCAGTGGAATGGAGAATGAGTTTAAAACAAGAAGTGTCCCTTTCGGGGAGGGGAAAGAAGGACTTATCTGGAGTACATGCGGACTTCAATGAACATGACATGCCTTTTGGACTGGATGCCTGATCTGTGTAAACCGTCCGACTCTCAGAAATTCATCACAACTTTCGCCTCAAAATCAAGAAACCTTGACAGGACTCTATCGGTGTTGATGGCTGTGAGGATCCTCTGTTCGATCAGGGGTGCCCTTTGCGGGTTTTCACGAGCTAACCTCTCTCATTTCTCTACTCACCATCGCCTTATAGTGCTCTTTGGGAGTTTTCACTAACAAGACTCTCTCATTTTGATTTCTTTGCTTACTGTCACCTCACGGTGCCCGTGTGGGTTTTCACCAATAAGACTCTCTCATTTCATTTCTCTCATTTTGTTGTATCAGATCCAAGTAGCTGCATTCTCCAATCCTTGGACATTCTCGCCGATTGATCGGAAGGACATGAAAGGATTTGGGTAAAATGATTTAGACTGAATTACAACTTTGGAACCATTCAAGCGGGATCATCGCCGAACCATCATAACTTCTGCCCCAGTTTCACTTTTGGGGGAATTTGGATTTTTGTTTTGGTGTGACTGAACCCCAGAGAGAGGCTGCCTACGTATCCTTTCGGAATCAAGTCGAACGTAGTTCAGGGAACTTTATTTTTTAATTTTCTTTTATTTTTCTGTTTTGTTTTCTTTTCTCTTTCTTTTTCTCTCTCTTTTTTTTCATCATTTTTTCATTTCATTTTCTTTGTCTTTTATTTTCCCCCTTTTTTTGTATCTTTCTTTTTCTCCTTTTTTTTCTTTTTTTTTTCTTTTTTTTTATCCAGATCTTGTAGATCAATGAAGAATTATGGATCCTCCCGACCATAAAAAAGTCATTTTTCATCTCATTTTTTCAATTTTTTTTTCAATAACACTTTCAAGTTCCAAAGAGGGTAATCAAAGAAGAATAACCGGCTCAAATGGTTTGCAAATGGTTGGTAGTGTTTGGGTAGCGAGAATGAAAGCCTTCGTCATCCCAACCAGAGAATATTAATACTATATGGAGGATCAAACATAGTACCTTTTTACTGCATTTGCATTGACAGTTGTTTCAGGGACATTTCCTTCGATGTGCCCCAAGTACAACGCACTCTTTTGGCAGTACTCTTGTTGTAATGTATGGATCTTTCTAATTCTGGAACCAATTTTCCTTCAGTTGTTCCAACTCTTTGTTTTATTTCCTTAAACTTTATCCTCATTGCATTCTGAGTCTTGATTCATTATTTCGAAGTCTGACAGCATTTTGGGATCTGGGCATGAAGTCCGCAAGCATGTCATGTTATTGAAATCTGCATTTAACAGAACTAAAACGAGAATGAGAAATGACAAGATTGAAAAAAGAGACATTCCTAGACAATGAAATATTAATTTCATTTGATTTTTTTTTTGATTTTTTTTTGATTTTTTTTTTTTGAAGATAGAAGGGCTTACATCGAAAAGTAAGACAATAAGGTAAAACATCAGGATCACACCCTGAGATAATCCGGACGCAGAAAGGATAGCAAGACTGGTTACCGAGACTCCCGTCTGATGGGGAACTTTCATGCTTGGCGATCACTTTTTGGCTTTTCTTCTGTCTCGGCAATGGCTGCAATGGCCTTCAGTGCCGAATCAAATTCCTCAGCATCACAAATCATTCCAACTATTTGCTCGATGTTGTGGGCAGGCAACAGATTGTTCATCACATCAGGAGCTTCTTCATCCCAAAGAACGATTCTTTCAGCTTCAATCAAATCCTCAACTGCCCTTTTGAGGGTCCAACAGTCCTCTGTACTGTGTCCCACTGCTCCAGAGTGGTATTCACATATAGCATCAGCTCGGTGCGAGGGGGACTCTGGGTTTGGCCGGTTCGAGGCCACTGGCTGCAATAGATTTAGCCTGATTAACTTTTGGAACAAGCTTGAATACGATTCACCAATAGGGTGAACTGATTTTTTTCTGAAAGGCTCTCTTAGGTGAGGATTATATTGGGGATCATTTGGTTGGGGATCATATGGAGCTTGGTAATGATGGGCATTTTTGGGAGGTGGAGCTCGGTTTTGTGTATAATGTTGTGGCCGCGGGTAAGGTTGCGCATTCATCACCGCATAGGGAGGCGGTGCCATGGCATAAGCAGCATCTTGAAGGGGATAATAGTGTGGTGGGATGATATGAGGCACATATGATTGGCTGAATGAACTGCGGGCCCCCTCGAGCTTGAGACCATCTTGACTCCCTCTTCACTCCCATTTCTGTTAATCAAACTCTCCAAACCATTCTGAGCAGATGTGATGTGGCCTTAATATCAGCATGACTCAAGATTCGCCTTGTTTTTAAACCGTTTTCAACCATTTCCCCAATTTTGATAGCCTCGGCAAATGGCTTACCCACAGCAGACATCATGTTTTGGAAGTAGTCAGCCTCTTGGGCATGCAGAAAGACAGTGACCATTTCAATTTCATCCATTGGAGGCTTTATCCTGGCAGCTTGCTCACGCCATTTGACAGCATACTCGCGGAAGCTTTCCGCGGTTTTCTTTTTTAAATTGGACAAAGTGTTTCTGTCAGGAGAGATGTCCACATTATACTGGAACTGGCGGACAAAATCTCGATCCATATCGTCCCACACATGCCAATGAGTAATTTCTTGATCCGTATACCACTCAGAAGCGATTCCGGCGAGGCTTTCCCAAAAATAGGCCATTAACAGCTCCTCTTTTCCACCAGCACCCCTCAGCTGGTTACAATATCATTTTAGGTGAGCGACCGGATCTCCGTGCCCGTCGTACTTTTCAAATTTTGGCATCTTGAAGCCAGTTGGCCAGTGGACATGGGGAAACATACAGAGGTCAAGATATGAGACACTCTTTTGGCCACTCAGACCTTGCATGTTTTTCAAGCTTTGTTCTAGGCTCTTCATCTTCCGAGCAATTTCCTCTTGCTCGGAATTTTTAACAACCTTTTCTTGCTACACCGAGAGATTATATCGCGGAGGTTGAGTGAACGAGTACGGGGTCACATATGTTATATCTAATTGAAGCTGTGGACCCTGAAAGGTGAACATTGGAGGTGGTGCCCTTGGAGCCGGTGCCTGGGGGCGAACCACAGAAGGCATGTCAGGATCATTGGAGGGCATTGGAGGGTTCCCGCATGGGATGAGCGGGTTGGGCACAAGGGCATTGGTAACCTCACCTGACCTGGGGATCAATTCAGGGAACCCAGGAATTGCAATTGGCGGTTCCCTACCATTAGACCAGGCGTCCCGCATTTCCCATATGCGGAGATACAACATCTTATTCTCTTCAGCAACTGCTGATTCTAGCTCCAGAATAGACGATGCTGGGCTATCCTGGGGACCAATGATTGGTAGTTTGCTTGCGGAGGCCATCTGTGCCTTTGGATCTTGTGAAGGAGGGGAGGCTAGACTACCAACAAAACCAACCTCCAAAACCTGGCTAATTTTGCATATTCAACAACCTTGTTAGTTTTGAAACATTTAACATATAGGAAATCGCACGTTGGGATGCAATGCACCTAACAGTTAAACGCTTCTACCGTGTGTTTGAACGGTTGCATGTTTCATCCCGGCCTTAACTAGCCCTTTTCACTTTGTACCTCTTTTCTTCATTTCTGCCTCTCTTTAATCACTCTTGATGATTTTTTTTAGTCTCGTTTTTGCCGCTCTTTTATTTTTTCACTCTCTTTTCTTTCTTTTTTTTTCACTCTCTCTTTTTTTTCTTCTTCTTTTTTTCTTATTTTCTTTTTTTTTTTACTCTATTTTTTTACTCTTTTTTTCAGTTTGTTTTTCACTCAATTAATTTTATGGCTATGATCGAATTCGATGGGGATTGCCTATGTATCATGACCCCGCATGAATCAGATCTTGCGTAGTTCGGGAAGATTGGGAATTGAGTAAACTAACATTTTTTTTTTGTATAAAACTTAGACCATGGAGCTTTAAGGCAAAAGAAAAATATTTTTGATTTTTAATTTTTTTTCTTTTGGGATTTTCTAAAAAATGCTTTAAAAGAAGAAAGGGTTTTATTTATTTTTTTTTGGATATTTGATTTTGATTTTTCTTTTATTTTTTGAAAGGAAGACTTCTAAAAGAAATTCCTTTTCTTTTGATTGGAACTAAAAGGAAGATAAATATTTTTTTTTTGAATTTTCATTTGTTTTATATTTTTCTAAAGAAGAAAGAAAATGTTTTTGAATTTTGGATGTTGCCTCTTAATTTTCGAAAGAGGGACTTTAAGAAAACGTTTTGAATTTCTAAGCTTTTTATTTATTTACAAAAGTACTTCTAAAGAAAAGCAAAAATATTTTTGGACTTTAATTTTTTCAATTTTTTTTTATTGACATTTATGAAAGAAAGACATCTAAGGAGTATTTTTTTTTTTTTGGATTTTTGTTTCTGATTTTTTTTTTTTTTGGATTTTTTTTTGGAAAAATACTTCAAAATGAAGGAAACCCGTATTTTTGGATTTTGATTTTTATTGATTTTTCTTTTTCGTATGAAAGACATTAGAAAAAAGGAAACTATTTTTGAGTTTAAAAAGAACTTTTTTTTTTTTTTGAATTTTCTAAGGAAAGATTTCTAAAGAAGGAACTAAAGGAAAATATTTTTGGATTTTTGAAAATTGGGGTCGGAACCGATGAGGTTTGCCAACGTATCTCGCATCCGGTGAGAATCAGACCCGCGTAGTTCGGTAAGTTTTGACATAATAAAAAAAGAGAAAAGACATGAAACTTTTGAAACCAAAATCTTTCTTCTTTTTCCTTTTTTTTTAATTTGAAATTTCAGCAGAGTTTCGGGTTATTTTGGACACCAGGTTTTTTCAAAAAACGGTTAATCAACTCTCTCATACCTCAATTTTATTTTCCCCATTCCTTCCCTATTCTAGCAACCGGTCAACATGCAAACCGAAGTAAATAATTGCACAAGTAGCACGTAAAATATGCATCAGGATGGTCTTTGATTCTGGGGTCCACCTATCCTAGAAGGACCCAACCCCTGTGTTGAGTCCCCAAAGTCAAATGCACATGATGAAAACAAACGTTCCTACTAGGGATCCGGCATGAGGCTGAGTTATTCTAAGTATAATACCTGGGTATACTGTTCTAGACTTGTGTACCCGAGCAGACAACTCGAGCCGAGGAGGGGGCTACATACCGGGAACCAAAAGGCCATCCGATTTTGTAATTTGTCCGAGCCTCTTTCTTATTTCAAGCTATGACACTAACAGAATAGGGAGTCACGCCAGCGTGCACATCCCCGAAGATGAGAAGAGAAAGGTTTCGTAACAATTTATATACAATTCAAATAATATCAAACCGGTAAAAAGCGGCATTTAGCACATTAGGCTCAACATGTAAAAATCAGATAAAACAAGCCAACTACAACAGTTATTCTAAGCTCGAATTCTTAAACCCTGAACCGAAGTTCTGGGTTTGTATCCCCAGCAGAGTCGCCAGAGCTGTCACACCTCCTTTTTTACCACCCGAGGGGTGATATAAGGGAGTTTTTCCAATCAAAGTGACATTATTTGAAATGGGATTATTTATTTGTTTTTCAGAGTCGCCACTTGGGATATTGATTATGGTTTCCCAAGTCACCGGTTTATTTTAAATCCCAAATCGAGGAAATTTCGACTTTTCTTTTGAAGTCTGCGAACCAGAAATTCTGAATAAGGAATTCTGCTAACCCGAGGGAAGGTGTTAGGCACCCCCGGATTCCGTGGTTCTAGCACGGTCTCTTAAACTATTATAATTGGCCTATTATCTGATTTTAATACATGTTTAAACCTATGGTTCAATTTTAACTTTATAACCGCTTTTATTTAATTGTTTTCTTAGAAAAGATTTAACGTCATCTAAAACACGTCTTGAACCACGTCACATAAATGCACCCGCGGTCCACGATACATTTTATCTAACGTTGTTGAGATTTGGATTTGGGTCACATAAATGCACACCCGAGTTTAGGAAAGTAATTTTTTTTAAAAATGAGCCTAAAGCAACTACACACTTTAAACTTTGCGAGCGCCATGAAAAATTCAACGAAATGGCACGCCTCAATTTCTAAGGATTTAAAATTAATTAAATGAGGGTCATGCAATTAGGTGGGGAAATTAAAAGGCAGGCCCAAATAATACAAAGTATATAATTCCATTTGCAAGTGTCTTCAGACTTGGGCCCAAATGACCCCAATTTTGGCGGAATGATGAGCGTCCCAACTACAGAGTAGGCTGCTGAATCTAACATTGAACTTTCATCAACTGGGCTAGCGTTAGGCCCAATTCTCAAAACCAAAAAATTTGTGCAAAATCATTTAAATGCAAAGTAACTAAGACTATATGGAAACATGAAATTGAACTAACTTTTAATTCTGGTTTTTGATTATCTAAATGTGAACCCACTAAACTGAATTTCTGAAATTAATATTCATGCAACTAGGCCAGGTCTGCCTTAGACCCGACTGGCCGCCTCACTCGAAAATAGGCATTGGGCCCAAAAAAAGCCCAGATCAGATGCAAGGCCAATTGCTGGAGACCTGGGACTCAGGATCGAGTCCCTTCAGAGACAAACAATGTGTGTTTAAACTCCTCCTTCATAACAGCAAACCAAACTTCAAAACTACAAGGTTTAAAACCTCATTTCACACTGTACTGATTGTGCAGAGATCTTGAACGAGACTAATAACAAATTAAGCTACTAATAAGCAAATTAAGCTACTCTTAAGTATCAAACCACTCCAAACATGAATCAGAAAATTACTTTGACCATTCAACATCAAAAGCCAAATTGTAACCCATACTTGTAATTTCAAAAACCACGTAACTCAGCTACAGCAGGTCTTCCTTTGTCATAGTTCATGTATACGGACACCAAAACCAAATTCATGTAGACCAATTGACTAGCCCATGATTTACCCGATATTTCAAGCCAAACTTAAAACCAGAACAGAAAACCGGGTAGAACATGACAAAGAAACCAAACTAACTACAGAAATTGATGATTTGTAAGAGGCAACATTTAATAAACTGATATACTCTAGATTTCAACTCAATCAAACACACTGTGTTCCTCCATTTCACATGTCAAAGAGGTGAGAAATACCTGGAAATGAGAAAATAAAAAAAATGAATTGAGGAATCAGTAGACGGCATCAGCAGAAAAGAGCCCAGACTCAACAGTAAAACAGTACCCCAAAACTAAACCAGCTCAAACACAGCTTTTAAATCCCAAAACTCAAATCATTTTTACTCCAATGCAGGAATTTGTAGTTTTCAGGAGTTCTAGCTAATAGGGAGATCAGAAATCCAGAAACCAAGCTAAATTTTGAGCAGTTCTTAACCAAGAAATGCAAGGAATTCAGTGTTATTTTAGAATTATCTCAAGACTTAGCCGTTTTTGTTTTTTTTCAGGAATTTTTCTCTAATCTCTCTAAAATTCCCTTGAACTTCAAGTAAGGATGCCTTTATAGGCAAACTTCTTGGGCAACATAAAAGGGATCATTTTTGCACTTAAAACCTTTTGAAATTTTCATTTTTGCTCAAGTTCCCCTAGTTTAGAAATCAGATTTTCAATCTAGTCCTAAAGGCACCTTCTAGGCAGCTTCCTATTCAGTTAACAGATATATTCCCTAGCCTAAATCCCCAAATTAACCCTTCAACCCCTCGAAATTACCTCAGTGAACCCATGGGTCATGGGTCAAATTTACCCAATAGTTAAACCAAATATGGGCTCAATTCTGACCCAAATCAAACCCTTGGAGTGAGGTCTGAAATAGCTTCAAAGCCCAAACAGCAAAAATGAAACTAAATCAAATCAGTAAACAAACAGAGGGAAAGCACCTAAATAATTTCGAAAACCAAACCTACACTAATTGAACGATTACTAAACACAAGCAGGCAAGAAACTAACTAATTTATTAAATCAGAATAAACCTAACTAAACTAAATTATGAGACTAGAATACTAAAGCGAAGTCAGAAGTTCAACTATTAATAAAACTAAACAGACCAAAATCAAAGAACAGCTTCAAAGGTGTGAATGAACAGAAGTCAATTTAGGCTCAGGCAATTGGTCGATTTTTCAGCCAGATTAGTAAAAGAAAACTAACTAAAGAAAGGGGAAGGAGAAGAAGAATAAGATAGTAAAAGAAAGAAAGACAAAGGGGTGAAGGGAACTTACCAAATCAGAACTCAAAACCTACTGGAGACAAATGACTTAACAAAACTAATGTCGATCATTTGTTCTTTGTCAAGAACAACTGAACGACATCAGTTTTTGTTGAATCAAAACTTCAAAATTCGAAGGAAACAGCACCCTATGATCATGCATGCCACCGGGCTCAATGGAAAATGATTTTGGACTTTTAGGGTTCGAACTCGGATGTAAGATTTGTGAAGTTCTGGACATATTCGAGGGCAAAGGATTATGGATTTTGTATGAGAGGGGGGTGAGAGGATTCTGGGGTGTTGATTTGGGGTGATTTGGGGATGGCGCCGCCACCGGAGAGGGTGGGGATTTTAGGGCGGCGCTAGGGTTTCTTGTTTGGGTCTCTGAAGGAGGGGGGAAATGAGAGAGACGGGNGGGGGGGGGGGGGGATAGGCGGATTCAGACAGTTAAATACTTTCATAGACCCCTGTTCCAGACCGTTAGAATAAAAGAGATCAACGGTCCTGATCCAAATAATTGAAACGGCGTCGTTTGGCTTTAAACGGGACTTGGACCGGGTTAGGGGGGGATTTGGGCTGGTTCTTGGACGGGTATCAGGGTGCAATTGTTTGGGCTTGAGAAAATTAAATAAAAAGGGCCCAAAAATCTGATTTTCTTCATTCATTTCCTTTCCCTTTCAATTTTCTTTTTAATTCCTTTTTCTTTTAAAACAAAAACAAAAATAAAATAAAACCTAACTTAATTCCTAACCCAAATTATCCTACCAAATTAACTTAATTAACTCTAATAATTACCACAACTAATTAAAGACCAAATTAAAAGAAAGCTAACAAAATTCAAAGCTAAAAATTAAACCATGCAAAATAAATCATTTTTTGTGATTTTCCATTTTTTGTAAAACACTAATTTACCAATTAATCTAAAAAATATAAAATTAAATCCTAAATGCAAATGCAATGTATTTTTTTCTTTTTGTATTTTTATGAATTAAATAAAATTAAACATGCACATAGAATGCAAATAATTAGGAAAATTCTACAAATAATTCCTAAAATAAGAAATAATTAAAAGGAAAAAATCTAATTTTGGAATTCTGTAGGAGTAATTCATGTGAGGCAAATATCACGTGCTCACAGACTGTATCTTGTCTTTCAAAGAGCGGCATTCATCGATGGTGTGCCCTTCCATGCCGGAGTGGTATGCACAGGACTTGTTTGGGTTAACCCATTGAGAAGGATTCTCATGGGTTACAGCAGGGATGGGGGTGACATAACCAGCAGCTTTGAGCCTCTCATACAGCTGGTCGATGGGTTCAGCGATGGCAGTATATTGTTTTGGAGGTCTACGATCAAAATTAGCTCGAAGTCTATGGATGTTTTGGCGTGCAGGGGGTGATTGATAATGGGATGGTTGAGCATTATAAGTTTGGTAGACATGAGCGGGTTGGGAGTATCTGGGTGAAGTAGGTTGATATGTAGGAGGTGGAGATGATTGATAAGCTGGTGGTGGAGCTTGGTACGAGGGTGAGGGTGCTTGGTAATTTGGGGTTGGCTGGTATGTGAGTGGAGGTGTTAGGTAAGTTTGGTATTTGAGGGGAGACTTGGTCCTTTGTGCAACCATCACGGCCCCCATGTCCCTTTTCTTGGACACACCACCGGACTGTAAAGCCTTATTTGTAGCTTGCAAGGCTTGGAATTTTGTAACATACGACTTTTAATACCCTCTTCAATTCTTTCACATAGTTTGATAATGTCGGAAAACTTGTGGTTCTCGATCATCATCAGTCGTTCATAGTACTGTGGGTCCTGAGCTCGGATAAAGAACTTGTTCATTTGCTCCTCTTCTAAGGCGGATCTGACCTTAGCAGCTTCGAACCTCCAGCGAGTAGCATACTCGCGAAATGTCTCCGTGGGCTTCTTCTTCAAATTATGGATATAGAACACGTCTGATGCATTCTCTGTATTAAACCGGAATCTGTCCATAAAGTCAGATGCGATGCCTACCCAGCTTGACCACTTCTTGGGATCTTGGCTGATGTACCAAGACAGTGCATCTCCCTTCAAACTCCTCATGAACAGCTTCATGCGAATCCTTTCATCCTTCCCTACTCCAACCAGCTTGTCGCAATATGTCCTCAGATGGACCCTTGGGTCACCCGTACCATCAAACATTTCGAACTTAGGAGGTTTGTACCCCTCAGGCAGTTCAACATCAGGTTGTATGCAAAGGTCCTCATAGTTGAGCCCCTCGATTCCTTTGCTTCCCTCGACGCCCTGAATCCGGCTGGTTAATTTCTTAAGTTCCTCGGCCAAGTCGACTCAGGTGTGCATGAGATAGTTTGGGTGGAGTGTGGCACGGTCTCCAAGTAGATAGGATTGTTATGGTGGCCTGGTGTATGGGTGTGGAAATGGTCGTTTGCGGAGTTCTGAGGTTCTGGGATGAGTAGTGGAGTTTTGTTTGGGGTATTACAGGTGTTACATTGGTTCTTTGGTGGAGCAGTGGGATGATTCTGTTTTTTTGGGATATTTTGAGGAGGTGTAGGGTTTTGAACATTGGGGAAGTTGGTATCTGGGGTGCTGAGGGAAAATGACAGGTTTGCCAGGTTCCGAACCTGATCGAGCTCTTCCTGGAATTTCAATAGTTTCTGTTCAAGTTGTGACACATTCTTGTTAGGAACCCGAATACCATGGCCATCAGTGGCCTCTACCCATTCAGCGGTGTTCTCCTTCCTGATGTTGTTCAAATCTTCCATTTTATTCTTGCCTTTGTCCTTTCCTTTAATGGGACTGAGGGGAGGAGTGGGTGGAGGGCCCCTGGATCTTGTGAAATAAGATGATGATTCCAAAGTGCACGAACTAACCTTTGGGAAGGGGAATAAAAACAAAACAAAAATAAAACAAAAGGTAATCAAGTTAGTGAGGATTACGAAAAGTATTTGCAATATTTAAACACATAGTGCGGGAATGTAAAGTGTGTCCTAATTTGGGAACCTTTTTGTGCCTGAGGTAGGCCTAGCGACAAATTGATTTCAAGAAATTTTAATGCTAAATGCCTCATTTCATAATGTAAGAACAGACGAATCTCAAAACGATGCTGAAATAATGATAAAAATGAGTTACTATTGGCATTTGGCCTTTTTACATCTTAAGAAAAAGCAAGAATAAATCTAGCCTATTTGGTCTTGAAAGGACCTTCCTCGGGTTGAATGTTCTCGTTGATCAAATCCTCCAGCTCGCGTAGGCTCATTAGTAAGAACGCCTTTGCCAGATGTCCTTCTTCGTTTCTTCCAGCGCTTTGGCAGTCGTTGACTCTTTTCCTCACTTTTCCTTCCAATTCTAACTGGCTGTATTCCAAATAATCTAGCTTTTCGCTAGCCTTGATGGCCCTTTCTTTCCATTCGTTGATCTGATCATCCGATGGAAGATTCTTCCACCAGTCTAGCAAGAGTGGGGGTATGTTAACCATTCCGAAGCTGGGGACCTCGTGCCTCATTTTCTGCAAGGCAAAAGGGTTAGACCTCGCCCCCACCAGACTTGACTATTTATACATTTATGATCAGCATATCGGCATTTAGTTCTCCAAATTAATACACAGAACGTGATGATGTCCGTTTGGGTTTAAGGAAACCCAGTGGACTTTTGGACAAAGCTATCTTAAAGGATCATTATGTGGACAACATAACTGACCCGGCTAGGTTTGACCATGATGCATGCAACAACAATAACAGAGTAAGGTTTCTATGGGGTTTTAGACTGGTACCCTCAAGCGGACAACTTGAGGGGGAAGGCACGGAACCGTCGACTGCACCGCTGATCGACTAGTTTTACCGCAAATAAGCCTTTCCGAATTTAGGGGTGATGATATAGGAAGGGCGCAACCACTCATCGAGCGTTGCTATAGTATTTGTTTGGCACGAGTTGCATATGATGTTGAGCATGATTATGCAATAATTAAAAGCACGTTGACATGTATTTGCACGTTAAGAAAGCGATAAATACAGCAGTTTTATAATTTAAAGTAGTTATAAAGGAAGGAAACAAGAAAGATATGTCAGTTTTGCTTTTGAAGAAGAAATTAAACGCTTAAAGGAATTAAACAAATAACTGAACACAAGGGGGTACAAATTCACAAAACCGGCATGAAATGGTAAAAGCCTAAATGTCCCCAGCAGAGTTGCCATGTTGTCGCGCCCCCTTTTTTCCTCGCGGAATCGGGTTTATGACATCTTGGTATGGGACAACTCTTTCCTTTTGGGAAAGGGTTTTGCATTTTTTGAAGAGTCGCCACCTAATGATTTAAGGTGCGTTAGGGCACCTATAGGCTTCATCTATAACTACGTTTGGTAACCAGAGATAGGGTAAGGGCTTGAAATTATCCTAAGGGGAAGGTGTTAGGCACCCCTCAGGATCCACTAGTGTGGTTCCCGGCCAGACAGTTTTTGAATTTGTACAAGTAGCAAACATTTAAGTATGGCTCAAATAGTAGGGGATTTAAGTTTAAACACACAAGTGTAAGAAAACAACTAATGAAAAACTAGATTTTTGAAAAGGACTACAATCTAAGCATATTTGTAATATAAAGGGGTGTCCTAGGTTTGTTTATAAGGATCACATCAATGCAATACCCGGTATGACACTCCTCAAAGAGGGGCTACGCGTGGTATTAATGCACCCGTCATCATATCCATATCTACCCTTTCCCGCCCCGTGAAGGTAATTAAAGCGAAGGTTGGTCTCGACCTCTATTGCATGCTGTTACCCGTCCCTTCCTATCAGTCCAGGAGGAATTTAGGACTCCTATCCTATAAGAAGGAGGTTCTAGGCAGACCCTCAGGTTTAAAGGCAAAATACTAAGGCGACAAATAAGAACACATAAGACTACATTTAAGGGGAAAACACAGAAACAGATAGAGGCTCAGATACACCTCTGCAAGTAATGCACATAGACAGCATGACTCATACACAATTATGGTTTGAATGCGGATCCTAACAAGGTATCTAAGTGGTAACAGCAGAACTAGATTTATCACATGACTCAGAAAAGAAGTCTGAATCATGCTTGCCTACTGATTTTAACAGTTGATAATTAGACACTAATCACAGAGATGATTCTGGTTTTATTTAAAGTTGATTACCTAAGGCATGCCTAGGCATAAAATATGTGCAGCAGTTATTCAGAATTACTAAAACACTGTGGAAATTATTTTACCCTAAGAGCATGCTGTTCTAGTTGATATGAATGCAGAGATTATTACCAGCTTTATGAATCAGTAATTAACTAGGCGTCTTAAACAAACTGCAAACAAGATCCTAGAACATGATATCTAATATGCACATGCAAATGGCAAGATTGTTAAAAAATAGAATCCCTAAGGCATGATTTCTAAATGCGCACAAGAGTTGCAGAATTATTGAAATATGACTTCTGAAAGTACGAGAGTAACAACTTTTATGCCAATGTTGTTATTGTCCTAGGAGCAGGATTTCTAAGTGATAGACATAAAACATGGATTAGTGACAGATGAGATGCTGAGGCAAGAAAACATGGGTCCTAAGAGCATGATTTCTAATACATGTATGAACCCTAAACATGGTTTCTATTGCACAATTAGGAATATAACCCTAATAACATGTTTCCTACCCTTGACAACTATAGCATGCATATTTACCCCACCCCTTTTCACTAGCCACCCCAATGCTTGTTTACAACAGGTTATTACAGACCGACATTGAAATGAATTACATAAGTAGAAATGAAAATAAGAAGTTACACTATAGGGAGCCTGATTAAGACTTCCTCCCTGAGTTATGTAATAAATCATTCCAAGTGCTAATATTGTTCCATAGCCTTTCTCATATCTGGGTGTGTCAGAGTTCCCTAAGGACCTCAAGGGATCCCGGGCAGTGCTCACACCCAGATTGCATAACCAAGACAGAGTAAGTGCAGTTTAGAAAGGCCAGCTTTTATGTGTCCAAGTTCTGAGGGAGCTCAAGGGTCCCAAGGCAAGGCTCACACAAAAGGGGCAGAACCTAGTGGTCTAAGAGTATATGTGAGAGTGCTTGACATAGATTTAAAAGAGTTGAGTTGGAAAAACAGTTTTGAAACAGCATGTTTGAAATAAGTTTAACAGAAGAGTTGCTTAGGGAAGAACAGTTTGGAGAGGAGAAAGCGATAGGAGCAACAACAACTTGGAACAAGCCAGCACACACACTGAACAAGTTCAAAAAATAGTATCATTCCAACATCCACAGGCAGGGAAATAAGGGGTTGGGGACATAGAGGACCCAAATCAGAAACACATAAACATGGCTGAGAAGAGATGCATATAGACCAGCAAGTACAAAGAACAAGTAGGGACTGATTAGCTTTTAGAACACAAACGATTACTTCAAAGAGTTAACAAGGGAATCATGCTTGATATTAGAATAGTAATGAGACATAGGGACAGGGTATGGGAGTAGTCATGCAAGGGTCTATTACACATAATTAGTCATGACTTAGTGTTAATCAAGTACATTAGGAGACATACTAGTTGAGGGACATAAACAGGAACTCAAGTAGACATGCTGATTACATTTGAACAAGAGAGGGCAGAACTTAAGCATGTTGAATAAAGCAGTAAACAAGAAGTGCAATTAAACAACATGGGCCATTAAGTCAGTGCAGAAAGAGACAGGGATTGGCAAACAATGGAGCACATAGAGTTGAGCTTCAGAATTGAACTAGGAACATACCAGTTAAGGAAGCAAAGTGCAGAAAAGTAAAGCGAGTAGAGTTCCACAGTCTAGCCTTGGCTTTCAGCCGGCTAGACAAGCAGTAGCACAAGTAGTAGAGAAAGAAGAGAGAGTTTGAGTGTATGTGTGTGTGTTCTGAACTATGATCGTGTCTTGAGAGGTAGAACAAGAGTTTATATATAGCACTTTAGGAGTAGAACTAATAAGGTAAAGAGAATCAGAGTTCAATCAATTAAGGATCAATCAACCAATCACAGAATCAATTTCTATAGAGAAGTCCGGGAAAGACCCCTTTAATTGGGGAATAGTCAATTAACAGTCATAACAGGGTTCAATTAAGGTAATAAATCAAAACCATACCATATAGGGAGTCAGTAAGATCCCCAAATTACTGATAACTAATTAAGGCAAGTATAACCAATCAGGGTCACAAATAAGGAAACAAGTAAAATCCCAGCACACACTGATTTTAACAGGACAGTCATTTGAATCAGTAAAAAATCTCGGAGAATACTGATTTTAACAAGAAAGATTGCTCAAAACCCTAATAGAAATTAATCACGCAAGGATCCCGAAGAATACTGATTTTTTAATAGGGAAGATTGTTCAAACCCCAAATAGAATCAGTTAATACATTGGGTTGACAGAAAAAATAAACAAATAACGGAGAACAGGTGAAAGAAAAAATCAGTGCAACAGACAGAAGCATCCAGAATTCACGCATATATAAGAGAATCATTCAAGATAGTGAAGAATACTTAGCTTAAACACCGAAAAGTTAGAAAAATCTTTGAAGAAAAGTCTGATATGAACCCTAATTTCAAAAAGAGTAAACGAAGTCGAAACAATTAATCAAACCAAGAGATTTTAAAGGAAAACACCCAATGATACTCGAATAACTACAAATCTATAAAGATCTGAGAAGATTCGAATAATAGTGAAACTAGGGTTTTCGGAAAAATAGTATAGATGAAGAAAATCGGTTAAAAATTCACGGATATACCTAGATCTAAGACAGATCTAAAGAAAGTGGAAAATCTTAAGAGTTAGGGTTTCAAAGAACCCAGAGAAGATGAGAAAACCTTAGAACGTTACCGGTTTTAGCCGGAAAGTCATGGACCTTACTCGAACAACCATGGATGGTCGAAAAATGGCATGAAAGACCATGGATAGACTCTCGGAGAGTTTTGAACAAGACCTGGATTAGATCTCTTCGTGATCCTTCCATGAAATCACAAAAACGAGCAACCAGGATACGTAGGAGACAAGTATACGTCTCAAACAGCCATGGGAATCCATGGATCGAGTGAGGATCGAAGGGATTAGGGCTGGTTTGGCTGGCGCTGGCTAGGGTTTGGTCTAGGTCTCAGAGAGAATTGGAGAGGAAAGGGGTTATTAGGGCGGTTGTTTGGTGAAAATGACTTAGGGTTTCGGGGGTTAGGTTAGATAAAAAAGGAAGGTTTGTTTTGGATCGTTGATCTCTTGAGATCAACGGCCAAGATTGGTTCTGGGCTGGGCGGGTTATTAAAGTGGGTTGGGTTAATTGGGTCGGGGTTTCAATTGGGCCAGGGGTGTATTTGGTTATAATTGAAATACAAATGGTGCTATTATTTAAATAGCCAGTTTTCCCCTTTTTTTTTTAATTTGTAAAAAATAGTAGGTAATTTCTGAAAATAATTTAAAAATGCTAAAATTATTTAGAGTACATAATTAGCAATTTAAAAATACAGGATTCAATTTTATGCATATAAACATAATTAAATTTTTAAAAAGGCTAATATTGCAATTATGTGCAATTTAACTTTAAAAAAACTAAATGTAACTACAAAAATATATAAAAATTACCTTAGCCATATTTTGGCATAAATATAGCAATCCAATAGATGAATTATCAAAAAAAGAATAATTTTTTGGAAATAATTATTGGGATTCTATGGATAAAAAGGGAGAAAATAAATCAATTTAAAACCTTAAAATTATGGAAAAAATAATAAAAACCTTGGGCATGCTTATATATGCATATATATGCTATTTTGAAGGTATTTTGCATATTTAAAAATATATAGGGAAAAATTGGGTATCAATGGGAGGTAGCTGGCATACGATTATCAACTTTTGGTAGCCAAGTTGGTATTAATTTTTTAGGGTCTCCTTCACTTATTTGGTATTTCATTCTGTTGTGGCTCCTCCTTATGTGTTTCTTACAATTTTTGTGTAGCACAATTATGACCTTTCATTACGCATTCTCCATAATATTTTGATTTCCATTCAAATTCTACGGCCTGCTAAAATATTTTCCCTAAAGGATTTATCACAGGTATTTCCCATGGTAGTATTTTGTTGACATTGACTTCTACAAGCATTCTAGCAAATGAGATCCTGGTTTGCTTTTTCGTAAGCTTATTTGCGTATTTTGGATCACCAATATCATTGGTTATCCGGCTCAATGAATCACGACTCCAGCAGCTCATGGGCAAGCTTGGGAACTTAAACCCACAATGGAAAATAAGTGAGATACTCATTGTTGAAGTCAAATCCTGGAGTCCATTGCTTTAAAATCAAGAGCTTGTTGTTAATACTATCGGTCCCAACATATTGAACTTCATTTAAATCTGCTATAGTTTGGAATTTGACAACATAGTAACCCTCCTCGTGGTAATACACATCAAGTTCTGCAATATTATTCCAGTTTTGGTTCACATATTTCTTGATATAGTTTTAGCCTGATGTCTCTCCTATCACATAAATTATTAGAGTATATTTTCATTTTTCAATTTCCTCATCTGTTTCATCTTTGTCAAGTTTTTCCTTTACATTTCCTTCAAGCAATTTTGGGGGTATATTTTCAAGGTACCATTTATGAAACACGATTTAAGTGAATAGTCCGGCGCAAGTAGATTCTGGAGGCTTTTCTTTTATTGTTTGCGTTGGTCACTGCGTTGCTCCTTTGCTTTTTGGGATATTTGAGCTCATATCTCCTTGTTTCCCTCGGATCCCTGCTACTTTTAGTGTCGGAGCTCCACTAAGATTTATATTTTCGTTAACCCCAGTAGTTGATCTAGTTGCAGAAACCAGAGGCGACAAATCTGGAAATTGTGTCGCTAATAGTGTGACCACTCTCTGTTTGTTTCCTTATTCTAGGGCTTCCGCTATTACCCTAACACTAACTGAGCTTCCCCGTGGCTATTTCTTGCTTTTCTTGGACGACCTAGCCCTCTAGCCTTGGCTACCACCATCGGCATACGTTAACAACGTGCGCCGAGAAACCTAGGCTAGAGAGAATTTTGAAGAGGCAGGTGTCACAACCCAAAATCCAACTAGTTGTAATGACACCTAACCCAAACCGCTAGGTAAACCAACTTAGCAGTATTCCAACTCAAGGAGATCTGCTGAGAAAAATAAATAATGAAATAACTTAACTTTTATACAAAAATCCCAAGGATTAGTAGTAGAAATCATGAGCTTCTAAGATTTAGAGTTTACAAAACTAGTATGAAATAAATACATAATCTGTTTGAAATATACATAAACACATTGTTATAAATCTAAAGCTACCATAAAGAAAATGCAGCTACAACCGGAATGCAGGTACATCTTCGATGCCAACACCTGACATACACAGCAACATCAGCTCCAAAATCTGCACTCAAGGTGCAGATGTGTAGTATCAGTACAGCCGATCCCATGTACTCAATAAGTAACACTAACCTTAGGTTGAAAGTAGTGACAATTTTGGACAACGGTCAGAGTCCGACACCAACAGCCATGAACAACTCGTAACAATATAATGAAAACAATACAAGTAATACTCAAAGATATAATACTCGGGTCGTTCTTTATTATGGAAAATAGGCATGCTTTTCAGGTATTACAATAAAACCCAAATATTTCACCGAAATCACCAAAAATGTGAGTGTGTCAGAAATACTAAGATTTTACCCAAACCTTTCAACAACAGATAAGATATTTCATTATCAGATGGCATGAGGAAAGTACATCTCTATGCCTTATGTCAATGTGAATGTGAAGTCATGAATATCACAATAACGTACAATATGAGGAAATGCATTTCCATGCCTACATGCCAAGTATGCATGTCAAGTGCAATGCACCACAGTGATAAACTCATGTGCTCATGCTCTCGGAGCAGTCAACCTCACTCAGCACGCTCAATCACGCAGTCCTCCCAGTCACTCAATCCTAGTAATCACTCAGCACTCACGCTCAATACTCGCACTTAGTAGGTACCTGCTCTCATTGCTGGTATGTCAGACTCCGTAGAGGCGGATCCTGCCCAAACACCAATATAAGTCAATCATGGCATGAATCAATAAAGCCTGATGTGGCGTGTAGCCCGATCCCATAAATATCACTCACAATCAGGCCATCGTCCTCTCCAGTCTACCGGCCTCACAAAATCTCATCCTAATCATCCCAAACAATGATAACATGATGTGACGGCACATGATAACAGAGACTAAGATATGATATGCAAATGATGAATGTGATTGATTACATAATTACAATTTAAGCAAATAACTCAACAACAGAAATGACCTCTGTGGGTCCCAATAGGATAAGCATATAGCCTAAACATGGTTTCTAACATGGATCACAGTTTAATTTCTCTAACACACGGGAAATACATGAATAATAACCAGACTAGACAACTACAAAGCTCCACGAAATCAACTGAGTCACAATTACTACGGTGCACGCCCAAATGCCCATCACCTAGCATGTGCGTCACCTCAACACAAACCACATAACACGTAGTTCATGGATTCATACCCTCAAGACCAAGTCTAGAAATGTTACTTACCTTGAACAAGCCGAATCATATACTGAGCAAGCCAAATAATACTCTAGAAATGCCATCCCATGCGTACCGACCACTAAACGACTCAAAATACCCAAAAGCAACTCAAGAACATCAAATAATGCCAAAGGAAACAAACCCAAGCATGCACCTCAGAACTCGATAAAACTCACAAAATCCGACAACTCATTCAATTACGAGTCCAACCATACTAGTTTCACTCAGATCCGACTCCGAATCTATGTTCAAAACTCAAAAATTCGCTTTATGAAATTTTTTCGAATTGCCTTCGTTATGAAAGCCTAGCGATTTCCTTTTTTTTTTCAAAGGCCCCACAGATAGGATTCAAATTTCTGAGCGAGATATCATTTTTTGTCGGCCTGTACGCTCACTCTGTCAAAAGTATATAGAAATAGTAGGCACTGGGAATGAGTGAACTATAGACAAACCCCCTAATTTCTCATTAAAATTTATAATCGAAATGCAAAAATCAAAGTTAGATTCATGAAATATAATCAAACCAAGTAGAAAACACTTACCCCAATTCATGTGGTGAATATCGCATCCAATATTGCCCAAATCCGAGCTCCATATCTCAATATATGATAAAATGACCAAGACCTTCGAAATTGAGTACTTTATACAGTGTTCCACAGGTGCCCTTCACGATCGCGGTAACAAACCTCACGATCGCGATTACAAAATTTTCCAGGACAATTTTTACCCTATGCAATCGCGGTCGTCTCCCCACGATCGCAATGAACAAACATCCATTAACCCTTCGCAAACTCTTCTCAGACAACCTATAGTGTGTCGGCCATACTTATTGTACAAAAACCCAAATTATAAACGATTTGATTTTTTAAAAACTAGACACAAAGGGCTACAACTTTTATTTTTGGATCATCTCCAAATTCCTTGTAGATTGTAAGATAAAAGCTTCTATAATCGGGTTAGTGACACGAGAAAAGGCTTCCGCAATCGCGATTCACAAGTTCGTTTTTCTTATTTTACTATTCGCGATCGCGACCAATTCTATGCGATCACAATGTACACCCTGTAGCCAAAAACCAGCCGCTAAAAATGGCCTAGAAATAGTCTGAATCCATCCCTAAACTCACTCTTGCCCCTCAGAACCCCGTACAAATATACCAACAAGTCCCAGTACATAACATGAACGTATTTGACGCCTAATATCACACATAACAACATCAAAACCATGGATTGTCGATCAAGATCAGTCTCTTAAGTTCATAAGCTTCAAACTTCGAACCAAGCGTCTGATTCAAGCCTAACCAATCCGAAATGAACCCGAATTTGCATACAAGTTCCAGATGACATATCGAACGTATTCTAACTCCCGGAACAAAAATTTGAACCCGATAATATCGAAGTCAACTCTCAGTCAAACTTATGAACATTCCAAACCTTCAAATTTCCAACTTTCGCCGATGAGTGTCGAAACCTTCTAGAAATATCCAAATGCAAATTCGGGCATACACCTAAGTCCAAAATCACCATCCGGACCTAACGGAACCACCAAAACTCCGATCTTAGGTCAAATACTCAAAAGTCAAACTTGGTCAACTCTTCCAACTTAGAGCTTCCTAGTTGAGAATCATTCTTCCAAACTAATTTCGAATCACTTGAAAACCGAAACCGACAATACACACAAGTCATACTACATCATACAGAGCTACTTATGCTCTCAAACCACCAAGTGAAGTGCAAATGCTCAAAATGACCGTTCGGGTCGTTACGTCCCCACCCACTTAAACATACATCTCCTTTGAATGTGCCATGAGTCGTTCCAAAGTCATCAAATCACTGTGTAACGTCACCATGCATATACCCAAGGGTGATCCCACGTCACCTTATTCCATACAAGTGTGACAACACAACATAACTGAAGATCCTTACTTCATCCTTAGCCCATAAACCTTGGAACCCAATTTCCAACATCCAGAATTCCTTATACGACCCAAATCTCGCACCTACACACTGTATAAGTCTAAACAAGCTGTATTAAATGATAACCATAACCCAAGATGTAATTACATGATATATTGCATTACTCGCACACTCGTATCAATAATTCCCGATCACAATAGCTGCTCGAAAACAAACTTGGTACCGGTAATGAACCTCATATCAAATAAAAACCTTGTTTTAAACCTTTGTACACGGCCATGATAAGTGAAACACGCAGAAACTCATAACCACTCCTTAGATCAACAAGTCATGGATCTCTCTCGCCTAACCAGAACCAATTCTAAGCTGACTTCCAATATTACTCTTTCAAACACACCGTAATCAAATTCGATAGCAATCACTTTAGGCCTAGAGACTTCATCTCATCTACAAGCTACTATTGACATGCCACGCCAATACAGCCCTAAGCCACAAACCGTGCAATCCTTGCACCAATATGCAATAATTCAAATGTATTCAAACATGGAAAATGATTCAAATGAGAGAACCGTCCCGCAAGCTCAACAAGTACCACCAAAAAAGCAATGCTATGAACCATCAGATATAGTAGAACCAAGACACACAAATCTATCACAAAGGATCATATCCCAACAAAACTCTACTGCAATGCATGACCCCATCCAAACACCGGTCCTATGAAACACCTCAAGCCATAATGCTCAAAATCAACATCCACACGCAATTCGACATCAAGTACACGAGTGCATGACCATAACCATGGAGAAGCAAATAACACAATATACCACAGCCAGGAAAGACCATAACCAAGGCGCAATCAACCATTCCACACCCCAATCACCATCTCACTTGAATTTCGGTACAATGCCCAAACAGAACTGCACCATGTGTGCACATAACCCACGAATCACAACCCCTCGTAGCATGGAAGACAAATGCATAGAACATATCATGAACAAGCTCAACTCTGACTGAATGACTCACCCCTTAACACTAATCGTGTTGAGTCAACAAATTCGGCTCGGTGTATAATACACATCCTCATTAGGCCTACCAATGGACCTCCAGATAAACTCCAATCATCCCTAGATAGATAAATAACCCTCCAAAAGTCCATAATGACCTAACTATAACACATACTACCAGCTGGATAACATTGGCCACATCTTCATAGTCTACAACCACGAAGCAATCTACTTCTAAAACTCCCAGTCTCCAAATCCATAGAAAAAACAAATCACCATTGCTGATATCAACTCCACCACTCGAATATCTAACACATCTCTCATACATATTCATCCCACGAGGAATACTTCCATAATTCTTTCATGCCACAGAGCAAAATCCGAACATCAGCAGTCGATCAAACAGGCGAGTACCGCAATACCAATGAAGCATCTATAAGTCAAAACACAATGCGCCTTCTGAAATGCACACCCTTCTCAGGCAATACCAAGTAGCACTAGCATTTATCTAGTCATATGAAACCGCCCATGTTGTCTAAGGATTCATGAACTTCCCTTCAAAACTGAACAGTGAGTTTGCACATGCAAATCTCAATCACACACAACACACCGCATCTATCACGCCATCATATGAAAAGCACGAGAATCTCAAAATCAACTTTGAGTCACCAGCAAACCCGATCAGTCTGAAAACTTCAATTTGATTCTATCCAGGAGAAAATCACAATCCGTAACATGCTCCTCACACTTGTAGGAAATACCCATCTCAAACTGCGGTAGAAAGCATCGAGAACTCTTCGAAACTCATTCGCACATAACCAAGCCATCAGAACTGAATCTCGCTAACTCAACCAAGCCACGTAGGTCACCAAACCCAAGAGTATTGCCACAAAGCACCCGTAGAGACTCACCACATCATATGTTCCCAAAGAACCAATCATATCCATTACCGTGTTGATCCAACCTACTAACAAGTTGTCCTATATCCCCGAGTTCCTTCTGAATAACCCTCAAGTTGACACTTCTCCTTGCAAGAACACCACGATCCTTACCCAAAGCTCACCATAAGAGACCCTAGCATTAAACCACACCTCCCTAAGAATGATAAGTCGTTGTATTCCCTCTTAAGCACCCCAAAAGTACCACAATCGAGACACCCACTCCGAGAAGACCTTCTGCGAGTCTAAAGCCATTTCCTTCACCTTCTTGATAGTGAAATGTAGAATCCGTGATGATATAGAAATACCACGAGTCACGACTACGTCCAATGCAAATCTCAGATTCTAGCCATATACAAATCCGAAAAATTCCCAATTGCTACATATAAATCTTGAATCCATTAGAACCTTCTCGAGAGTCATCCACTCTGCTCAAATCTCAATTGCACCTCCCAAACAGGGCGAATGACATGTGCCCCATTAGCACTACAACACCCAAAGAAGTAATCCACACCTCTAAGCAACCGAGTAAATTCCTACTCTATGCACACTACATCCTTCACGAATAACAACTTAAATCATTCCATGATCTCCCTATACCTATAAAGTGTAATCCACCATACATCCACAAATTTATTTGCTTAAGTCATCCTCAAAACTAGCCTTTCCATGTCATAACTGATCCACAAGTATGCCTCAGACCAAAACTAATATTTAACACATAACCATGCAATCAAATCGTCGATAGTAGGCTCCCCCACTTGGCTCAAAGCCATAGATAAAAATATTCGATAACTCACAATACCTATACTCTGATACTGCCATAATACCGCAGTGAGATTCAATTAAATTCTTCACAAGCTCATGCAACACCAACCATAAAATACCTAAGCTTGCATTCATCCTCGTGACAGTCAAGTCAACTTTCTCAAGAGATCCAAACCAAATCGCAACACACATAACCCACTGGTAAAAAGAAACTCTCCACACAACCATCATAAGGATCACAAATTCGTGGATTACCTCGCAGGTGATAACCCACATACTTAGCCTCAAACTGACATCTCTCTACACTCACAGCCACAACTACTACGTAATCACTTAATCTTCCTAAGTCTGAACTCATCAATAAGACATGAAAATCTACTTCGTTCCACAAATGAAATAACACGAAAGAATCTCTCAAAAACCTTAATAACTCAAGACTGTATGACACATACATAAAAATCGAGCATGTAATAGTCCTTTTCACATCTCAAGCAAACTCTTTCCGTTATATTCAAACCATCTAAACACATCCCGTAGTCACATCCTACTCATCATATAGCCATAAAATCACTCACCGAGCTATCAATCCCACTCATAGGGACACCACTGGAAATTGAAGTCCAAAAGCACATGCTCACACAACTGAAACTACCGAGCCAAGTTGCGGTCCATATCGGACTTCAAGTTCTCCAGACTGTCCCATCAATAAAACACAAAAATGCATCTGCACCCCATCCATGGAATCCACAAGTCGTTGATGTACAGCTAATACCGAGCGCTCATATGCGCATACGAGTCAGTGGAAGAGATTCAAAGAGATACGCTTCAAGCGAATCAATATCGCACGATAAGGAAAGAAATATGGGGAATTTATCCTAAATTCCTTGTAGCCTCTAGAAGATAGGCATAGACGTCATCTTACCGATCCACAACACTCTACTAGACACTTGCTTATGACACATAAAACTATGAATGTAGAGCTCTGATTCCAACTTGTCACGATCCAAAATCCAACAAGTAGTGATGGAACCTAACCCAACCTGCTAGGTAAGCCAACCTAATAATAATCCAACTCAAGGAGATCTACTGAGAAAAATAAATGATGAAATAACTTAACTTTTATACAAAATCCCAAGGATTGGTAGTACAAATCATGAACTTATAAGATTTAGAGTTTACAAAACTAGTATGAAATAAATACATCATCTCTTTGAAATGTACATAAAAAGATTGTTATAAATCTAAAGCTACCATGAACAAGAGGCAGCTACAACGGGAATGCAGGTATATCTTCTATGCCAGCTCCTGATATACACAGCAATATCAGCTCCAAAATCTACACGCAAGGTTTAGAAGTGTAGTATGAGTACAACCGACCCCATGTACTCTTAAGTAACAAACCTAACCTTAGGTTGAAAGTAGTAACAAGCTTGGACAACGGTCAGAGTCTAACACCAACAACCAAGAACAACTCGTAACAGTATAATGAAAACAGTACAAGTAATACTCAAAGATATGATACTCAGCTCGTTCACAGTTACAAAAAGTAGGCATGCTTTCAGGTATAACAGTAAAACCTAAATATTTCACTAAAATTACCAAAAATACGAGTATGCCAGAAAAACTAAGATTTTTTCCAAAACTTTCAACAACTGATAAGATATTTCATTATCAGATGGCACGAGGAAAGTACATCTCTATGCCTACATGTCAATGTGCATGTGAAGTCATGAATGTCACAATACCGTACAGCATGAGGAAATGCATCTTTGTGTCTACATGTCAAGTGTAATGCACCACAGTGATAAACTCATGTTCTCATGCTCTCGGAGCAGTCAACCTCACTCATCAAGCTCAATCACTGAGTCCTCCCAGTCACTCAGTCCTCCCAATCACTCAGTCCTCCCAGTCACTCAGTTTTTATAATCACTCGGCACTCACGCTCGACACTCGCACTCAGTAGGTACCTGCGCTAGTGCTGGTATGTTAGACTCCGGCAGGGCGGATCCTGCCAAGCGTTAATATAAGCCAATTATGGCATGAATCAATAAAGCTTGTTGCGGCGTGCATTCCAATCCCATAAATATCACTCACACTTAGGCCCTCGGCCTCACTCAGTCATCGACCTCTCCTGTCTCTCGGCCTTACAAAATCTCATGCCAATCAGCCCAAACAATGATAACATGATGTGATAGCAAATGATAACAGAGATTGAGATACGATATGCAAATGATGAATGTGATTGAGTACATAATTACATTTAAGCAAATAACTCAACAGCGTAAATGACCTCCATGGGTCCCAACAGGATAAACATATAGCCTAAACATGGTTTCTAACATGGACCACAGTTCAATTTCTCTAACACATAGGAAATACATGTATAATAACCAGACTAGATAACTACACAGCTCCACGGAATCAGTCGAATCACAATTACTATGGCGCACGCCCACACGTCCGTAACCTAGCATGTGCGTCACCTCAACACCAACCATATAACATATAGTTTAGGGATTCATACCCTCAACACCAAGTTTAGAAGTGTTAGTTACCTTGAACAAGCCGAATCAAATATCGAGCATACAATACTCTAGAAATGCCATCCCGCGCGTACCGACCTCTGAATGACTCAAAACTAGCCAAAATCAACTCAAAATTATCAAATAATGCCAAAGGAAACAAACCCAATTGATAAAAGAAATCTTTAATCAAAAGTCAGAAGTCAACCAAAAAGTCAAACCCGGGCTCATACCTTGGAACCTGACAAAATTCACAAAATTCGATAACCCATTCTATTACGAGTCCAACTATACTAGTTTCACTCAAATCCGACTCTGAATATGTTCAAAACTCAAAAATTTGCTTTATGAAATTTTAGACAAAAATTCCCAATTTCTCTTTAAAATTTATAAATCCAAATGCCAATATCAAAGGTAGATTCGTGAAATATAATCAAAACCAAGTAGAAAATACTTAGCACAATCCATGCGGTGAAAATCGCCTCCAAAATCGTCCAAATCCGAACTCCATAGCTCAAAATATGATAAAATGACCAAGGCCTTCGAAACAGAGTACTTTATATACTATTCCAGAGGTGCCTTCGCGATCACGATTACATAATTTTTTAGGACAATTTTTACCCTATGCGATCGCGGCATCTCGCCCCGATCACGATGAACATACTTCCATTAACCATTCCCAAACTCTGCTCAGATAGCATGTAGTACATCAGCCATAAATTTTAGTACATAAGTTCCAATGACAAACGGTTTAATTTTCCTAAAACTAGACACAAAGACTTATAACTTTTATTTTTAGATCTTCTCCATATTCCTCATAGATTGCAAGATATATACTTTCAAAGTTGGGTTAGTGTCAACGGTTTTTCTTCTATGGGATCGCGAAAAGACTTCCGCGATCGCGATTCACATGTCTATTTTTCCCATTTTACTCTTCGCGGTCGCGACCAATTCTACGAGATCGTAATGTACACCCCTGTAGCAAAAAACCAGCAACTAAAAATGGCATAGAAATGGTCCGAAACCACCCACGAAACTCACCCGAGCCCCTCGGAACCCCGTTTGAACATACCAACAAGTCCCAAAACATAACATGAACATATTAGAGGACTCAAATCACACATAACAACAGCAAACCCATGAATCATCGATCGAGATCAATATCTTAAGTTTATAAACTTCAAACTTTGAACCAAGCGTCCGATTCAAGCCTAACCAATACGGTGTCACGACCTCGGTTCGCCCTCCGTGAACCATCATGACGGCACCAGTCTCTATGACTAGGTAAGCCTAACAATATAAACAACATTTGCGGAACAAATAATTTAAAACCGAAATAGTAAAATAAAACAGTGTTTGAAATGCCGCTCGGCATACACAATATCAACTCTCGAAACTAATAACATTTCCCAAAATCCGGAATCTCATGATCACAAGCTTTTGAATGTCTACAAGTATCTAACTCCAGAATATCTAACAAAGAAAGGAAATACAGAAGGGCTAACACTTAAGGGAAGAGTAGAAAGGGACTCTTCGGTTTACGGATGCGGCAGATATACCTCGGAGTCTCTACAAGCCCCTCGCCTCAAGCGTGATAAGTCTGAGTCGCAGTACCTGGATCTGCACATGAAAAACATGCGAAGGAAGGGCATGAGTACACCACAGTGGTACTCAGTAAGTGCCAAGCCTAACCTCGGTCGGGTGGTGACGAGGAAGGTCAGGGCCCTACTGAGATTAAATGAAATATAATATATAACAGAATAAGATAAGACAGTACAGTTGAAAGCTAACGGTAAGAATTTAATACAGGAAAATAAGGATAACAACAACTGAAACATAGACAAAAACAATCACAAGGAATACCACTCTTCACAAAGATAATAACCGAGGATCGCTTGGTAACCCGAGGATCTCTTAGTATCCTCAATATATGCAAGGGATCTCTTGGTATCCCGAGGATCTCTGGGTATCCTCAATATATATGCTAGGGATCTCTTGGTATCTCGAGGATCTCTAGGTATCCTCAATATACGTGCTGGGGATCTCTAGGTATCCCGCACTTCAGTTCAAATCTAAAATACGTATAGGGGACCTCCTGGGATGCCGTCCCGTTGTCCCAAAGTAAAACACACACTAATAACACAAAGAATACTCAATTAAACTCAAATTCATACCAAGGTAAAACAAGCAATTCTAACCTAGCATGCTTCACATAATACAAATAAGGCAGTTTAAGCAGATAAATCAATTAAGTCAATTAGACATGCTCCTCTAAGCTAGCAGCAGGCTTAAATTTCAAGTAATGTAAGCAGGAAAGGAAAAACACAATTAAAGCTACTTTAGCAAAAACAGGATTTTCAACAATTAGCACAAGTACGAACTCGTCACCTCACGTCCCACGCATTTAAATTATCACAGTACCAACCCTAAGGGGAATGTCCCCCACACAAGGTTAGGCAAGCCACTTACCTCTAACCGGCTCAAAATCAACCTGAAACCACGCTCTTGCCACGAGTACGCGATTCCAAATGGCCCAAATCTATTCAATACAATTGCATAATGTAAATAATACTTCAAGTAACTAATTCTACAAATAAATTCTAAGCTAATACGCGAAATTAGGTAAAATGACCAAAACGCCCTCCGAGCCCACGTCTCGGAATCGGGTAAAATTTACATTTTCAAAATCCTCATACTCTCACGAGTCTAACCATACCAAAATTATCCTAATCCAACGTCAAATCCCTAAAACTCGAAATTTAAGTCTAAGAACTTTCCCCCAATTTTCCACCATAAACTCGAAATTAAAGGACGAATTTAAGTGTAGATTCATGGAAATTAGTCTATACCGAGTAGGAATTACATACCCAAATTGACCAGGTGAAAATCTCTTCAAAAATTACAACTTCCCGAGCTCCCAAGTCCAAAATATGAATTATGGCTCAAAACCCTCGATTCTGCCCCTTTTCTGGCCAAGGATTTCGCACCTGCGGTCGAATTTTCGCATCTGCGAGACCGCTTCTGCGATTTTCACTAAAATCTGACTCCGCACCTGTGACCCAGATTCCGCATCTGCTGTCCCGCAGGAGCGTCTAATCTTCCGCTTCTACGGTCTCTGCTGCCTTCGCGTGTGGCCGCATCTGCGGCTCCATGCTTGCTTCCGCAAGTCCGCACCTGCGGTTCGCAGGTGCGGTTATGAGAGCAATGGAAAAGCTTCAGCTGCCAACCAATTTCCTAACTCTCCCGTTAACATCCGAAATCATCCCGAGGCCCCCGGGACCTCAACCAAAAGCACGAACAAGTCTAATACCACTGAACAAACTTATACGAACCTTCAAAACACCTCAAACAACATCGAATCAACCAATTAGCATCGAATTCAAGCCTAAGAATTTCAAAACTCTCAAAATATGCTTTCGATCAAAAAGTCTATCAAACCTCGTCCGAATAACCTGAAATTTCGGGCACACGTCACATTCAACCTTACGGAGCTACTTCAACTTCCGGAATTCCATTCCGACCCCGATATCAAAATCTCACTATCGAACCGGAAACTTCAAAAATTCAACTTTCGGCATTTCAAGCCTAAATGAGCTACGGACCTCCAAAACACAATCTGAACCCGCTCCTAAACCCGAAATCACCCAACGGAGCTAACGGAACCAACGTAATTCCATTCCGAGGCCGTCTTCACACTGTTCCGACTACGGTCCAAATTCTAAAGCTTATACTCTCATTTAGGGACTAAGTGTCCCAAAACTCTCTGAATTTCCAAATAAATCTTCCCGGCAGCTCACAATAGCAGAAACAAACACGGGGGATGTAGTCAATAGGGGATAGGGCGTTAATTCTTTAAATGACCGGCCGAGTCGTTACATCCTCCCACACTTAAACATTCGTTCGTCCTCGAACGAGCATAGAGACATACCTGAAGTAGTGAAAAGATGAGGGTAACGGCTGCGCATATCCTGTTCGGTCTCCCAGGTCGCCTCCTCGACCGGCTGACCCTGCCACTGAACCTTTACTGATGCAATGTTCTTTGACCTCAGCTTTTGGATCTGCCTGTCTAATATCACCACTGGCTCCTCAACATAAGATAGATCCTTGTCCAACTGGACTGAACTGAAATCTAACACGTGCGACAGATCACCGTGATACCTCCGGAGCATCGAAACATGAAATACTGGATGAACTCCTGCCAAGCTGGGAGGTAAGGCAAGCTCATAAGCAAACTCCCCAACACGCCTCAATATCTCAAAAGGGCCAATAAACCTCGGACTCAAATTCCCGTTCTTCCCAAATCTCATAACGCCCTTCATAGGCAAAACCCGAAGCAGAACCCGCTCTCCAACCGTGTATGAAACATCACGAACCTTCCGGTCCGCGTAGCTCTTCTGCCTGGACTGGGCTGTGTAGGAAGTCTATCCTGAATCACCTTGACCTTCTCCAAAGCATCTTGAACCAGGTCCGTGCCCAATAATCTAGCCTCACCCGGCTCGAACCAACCCACCGAAGATCTACACCGTCTACCATATAAAGCCTCATACAGTGCCATCTGAATGTTGGACTGATAGCTGTTGTTGTAGGAAAACTCCGCCAATGGCAAGAACTGATCCCAAGACCCTCCAAACTCAATCACACACGCACAGAGCATATCCTCAAGAATCTGAATAGTGCGCTCGGACTGTCCGTCCGTCTGAGGGTGAAATGTTGTGCTCAACTCCACCCAAGTACCTAACTCATTCTGTATGGCTCTCTAGAACCGTGATGTAAACTGAGTACCTCTGTCTGAAATGATGGAAACTGGAATACCATGCAGACGGACAATCTTCCGGATATAAATCTCCACCAACCGTTCTAAAGAATAGGTAGTACTCACAGGAATGAAATACGCGGACTTGGTCAGTCGATCCACAATAACCCAAATAGCATCGGACTTCTTCAAAGTCCGTGGGAGCCCAGATATGAAGCCCATGGTGATCCGCTCCTACCTTCACTCCGGAATCTCTATCTGCTGAAGCAATCCACCCGATCTCTGGTGCTCATACTTCAACTGCTGACAATTAAGACACTGAGCTACAAACCCAACTATATCTTTCTTCATTCCCCTCCACCAATAGTGCTGCCTTAGATCCTGGTACATCTTCGCGGCACCCGGGTGGATGGAATACCGCAAACTATGGGCCTCCTCCAGGATCAACGCTCGAAGCCCATCAACATTGGGTACACAAACTCGACCCTACATCCTCATACCCCGTCATCACCGATAGTCACATCTCTGGCATCGCCATGCAAAACCTTGTCCTTGAGGATAAGCAAATGAGGTTCATCAAACTGACGCTCCCGGATACGATTAAACAAGGAAGACCGAGAGACCACGCAAGCTAGAACCCGACTGGGCTTCGAAAGATCCAATCTCACAAACTGGCTGGCTAAGGCCTGAACATCCATCTCCACGGGCCTCTCTGCTGCTGGTAAATAAGCCAAACTCTCCGCCCAGCAACTCAAAGCATCGGCCACCATATTGGTCTTGCTGGGTGATTAAAAATACTGATATCATAGTCCTTCAGCAGCTCTAGCCATCTCCTCTGACACAAATTAAGGTCCTTCTGCTTGAACAGATGCTGCAAACTCCGGTGATCAGTATAAATCTCACAAGGCACACCATACAAGTAATGACGCCAGATCTTCAAGGCGTGAACAATAGCAGCTAACTCAAGATCATGGACAGAATAATTCTTCTCATGTACCTTCAACTGTCTGGACGCGTAGGTAATCACCCTACCGTCCTGCATCAATACCGCTCCAAGGCCAACCCTCGAGGCATCACAATAGACAGTATAAGACCCCGAACCGGTAGGCAATATCAAAACTGGGGCTATAGTCAAAGCTGTCTTGAGCTTCTGAAAGCTCTCCTCACACTCTTCCGTTCACTGGAACGGAGCACCTTTCTGGGTCAGTCTGGTCATAGGTGCTACAATATATGAAAACCCCTGAACAAATCGACGGTAATAACTCGCCAAACCAAGAAAAATGCGGATCTCTATAGCTGAGGATGGTCTAGGCGAACTCTGCACTGCTTCCACCTTCTTCGGATCCACCCTTATCCCCTCACTAGATACCACGTGACCCAAGAATGCCACGGAATCCAACTAGAACTCACATTTTGAGAACTTAGCATATAATTTCTTCTCCCTCAAAGTCTGGAGCACTGTCCTCAGGTGCTGCTCATGATCTCCCCAACTTCGGGAATATACCAGAATGTCATCAATAAAGACAATAACGAATGAGTCAAGATATGGCCGGAA
>NC_031990.1:12077568-12081208 GCF_001879085.1 Nicotiana attenuata
AAATACTATTTCAATTTCAAATTTGACATAATGTAAATAACACTTTCAAGTAACTGATCTACAATAATACTAAGCTAATACGCGAAATAGGTAAAATCGATCAAAACGCCTCCGGCCACGTCTCGGAATCGGTAAAAATATACATTTTTAAAAATCCTCATACTCTCACGAGTCTAACCATACCAAAATTATCTAAATCCAACTTCAAATCCCTAATCAAAACTCGAAATTTAGGTCTAAGAACTTTCCCCCAATTTTCCACCATAAACTCGAAATTAAAGGAGGGATTTAAGTGTAGATTAATGAAAATTAGTCTAAACCGAGTAGGAATTACTTACCCAAATCGCCCAGCTGAATATCTCTTCAAAAATCGCAACTTCCCGAGCTCCCAAGTCCAAAATATGAATTATGGCTTAAACCCTCGATTCTGCCCCTTTTCTGGCCAGGGATTTCGCACCTGCGGTCGAATTTTCGCATCTGGGAGACCGCTTCTGCGATTTTTACTAAAATTTCTGACTCCGCACCTGCGGCCCAGATTCCGCATCTGCGGTCCCGTAGGTGCGTCTAATCTTCCGCTTCTACGGTCTCTGCTGCCTTCGCGTGTGGCCGCATCTGCGGCTCCGTGCTCGCTTCTGCGAGTCCGCACCTGCGGTCCCCTAGCCGCAGGTGCGGTTATGGCAGTAATGGAAAAGCTTCAGCTGCCAACCAAACTCCTAACTCTCCCGTTAACCATCCGAAATCATCCCGAGGCCCCCGGGACCTCAATCAAAAGCACGAACAAGTCTAATACCACCGAACAAACTTATACAAACCTTCAAAACACCTCAAACAACATCGAATCAACCAATTAGCATCGAATTCAAGCCTAAGAACTTCAAACTCTCAAAATACGCTTTCGATCAAAAAGTCTATCAAACCTTGTCCGAATAACCTGAAATTTTGCACACACGTCACATTCAACCCTACGGAGCTACTCCTACTTCCGGAATTCCATTCCGACCCCGATATCAAAATCTCACTATCGAACCGGAAACTTCAAAAATTCAACTTTCGGCATTTCTAGCCTAAATGAGCTACGGACCTCCAAAACACAATCTGAACCCGCTCCTAAACCCGAAATCACCCAACGGAGCTAACGGAACCAACGGAATTCCATTCCGAGGCTGTCTTCACACTATTCCGACTACGGTCCAAATTCTAAAGCTTACACTCTCATTTAGGGACTAAGTGGTCCCAAAACTCTCCGAAATTCCAAATAAATCTTTCCGGCAACTCACAATAGCAGAAACAAACACGGGGGATGCAGTTAATAGGGGATTGGGGCGTTAATTCTTAAAACGATCGGCCGGGTCGTTACATCCGGAATGAACCCAAATTTGCATACAAGTTCCAAATGACATATCGAACCTATTCCAACTCCCGGAACAACAATCCTAACCCGATAACATCGAAGTCAACTCTCGGTCAAACTTATGAACATTCCAAACCTTCAAATTTCCAACTTTCGCCAATGAGTGCCGAACCCTTCTAGAAATATCCAAATGCAAATCTGGGCATACGCCCAAGTCCAAAATCACCATCCAGACCTAACGGAACCATCAAAACACCGATTAGAGGTCATATACTCAAAAGTCGAACATGGTCAACTCTTCCAAATTAAAGCTTCCTAGTTGAGAATCATTCTTCCAAACTATTTCCGAATCACCCGAAAATTAAAACCGACGATACACACAAGCCACCGAGCAAAGTGCAAATGTTCAAAATAACTGGTCAGATCGTTACAGTAGGTCTTATTTTAAAGCCTTTATTTTTATTTTTTTGGTTCGTGCTATGTTCATTTTGGTTACACCTTCTACTTTCTAGTTTGTTGGGCTAGTATTGAGCCATTAAACCTAAGGACTCCCTTCATTTCTTGTTCATTCATTTGTTTTCGTGGGCTGATTTGGTCCGGAAGGAAGCAATGCTTGACAACACAACGCGGCCCTTTTCAAATAGCCTTCCAGAAATGGCGAATATCGTTTCAAGTGACTACTTTCACAATAGAGCATGTCCAAATTGACCTCGTAATTTTCTGATGTTGCCTAGTGTCACAGCAACAATACTAACTATACCTCAATTTCAAATATGTTGTAACTGGTTATATGAATCCTCATTTTTGTTTCTGCAACAACTTATATATATATAAGAGTAGTGGTGAAAAGTTGTCTTATTATTACTACTCCCTCCGTTTCATATTAGATGAGGTACTTTCCTTTTTAGTCTATTCCAAAACAAATGACATATTTCTAAATTTGGAAATAATTTAACTTTAAACTCTTCATTTTACCCATTTACCCTTAATGAGAAGCTTTTATAGCCACACAAATGGCATGGCCCCACAAACCTTTTACCCCTTAAGCTTTTAAGACCACAAGTTTCAAAAGTCTTTTTCTTTTTTCTTAAACTCCGTGCCGAGTCAAACTACCTCATCTAATATGAAACGGAGGGAGTAGTAATTAACTTTTAACATATTGTCTAACTTTTAACATTTAGAAGTAATTGGTTATTGAAAATAAATAATTTTGTAACTTTGTACTTATTGGTTCGATCATATCAAAATTTTACTTACATTTTCCCATTTAGAGTAATAACATTGTACGTTTTGGTTCCATGTTATCAAAGTTATTTGCCTACTTTAGAGTTGACAAGAGAAGTAATTAAGAATTTATTTAATTATTAATGAAATTGAATTTAGTAAAGACATATTAAATTTACTATTGTTTTGGCTCCAAAAGTTCAATTTTATGTTATATATAAATTTAAGTTCTAATTTAAACTAATAATTCATATAGTTCAATTGCATTTGAATATTATAATTCGAAACATAAACTATTGATATGTATACTATTTTCTTAACCAATCAGCTTGTTATGGTTCTAGATAATTCTTTCTGCTACGCACGGAAATAAACATTAAAGAGTTGGCTCGGGCTTGATTCAAGCTCAATTATACTTTACCAAAGCTCGGAATATAGGACTCAACTCAACTCGGCCAGGGGCGAATTCACGATGTTGGTGGTAGGTTTACGTGATCCGAGTAGCTTTTGTCTCGCTCTATATATATTTTAAGAAATTCCTGATATATTTATAAATATATGACTTTTAATCCAATTATATATATTAATTTGAGATCGTTACAGTAACCTCATAAACTTTAAATTTTGAAATCTGTTTATGAACTCGACACGGTCACAAGTTCAGTTAGGCTCAACTTTGCTCGAATTGACTCTACAGTGTAGAAAGCTCGCGGTTCGACTCGCTTGGTTGGATGCCAAGATCAGTATAAAGAAGATCAGACGAGCATTTAACTTCAGGAGAACAAAAGAAGGGTAAAAGCAACCACATTCTACTCCCTCCGGTTCACAATAAGTGTCCAATTTGCTTTTAGCACGCCCATTAAGAAAATACTAAATTCTATACAAAAATACATACTATGACTAAACTACCCCTAATTAAACATTTAATGTGAAGAGTAAGAAAACTTTTTAGGGATATGTACATAGAGGTTAATTTGTAAAAACAAATTGAATTCTTTCTTGATTACGTAACTTGACACTTATTTTGAACCAAAATGAAAAAGCAAATTGGACACTTATTGTGAA
>NC_031990.1:12082545-12084749 GCF_001879085.1 Nicotiana attenuata
AAAATCAGGTGTCATGCGGAATCTAGCAAAGCAAACGTTGAACGACGATAAATCACACAACAAAGAGAAATCTACCAAAAGAGACACAAACATTTAACGTGGTTCGGTCAACTGACCTACGTCCACAACGGAGATGAGCAATCCACTATAATAAAAGAGAGTACAAAATATCGAGAGAACAACCTCACGAAGAGGCAAACACAAGTGACACACTAACATTTGTCCCGTAAAGTTCTCCCCCTAAACAAGACTCTCAAGCCCCCTATGGCTACATTGTGGATGCTACTGAATGTGAAGGAAGGATCCTCAATTAATAGAACTCCAAACCTTTTCCTACAAGAAAAAGGACTAGCCAAATATTGAAGATTTATAATTTCCTTTTACAAAAATGGAAAACCCAGTTAAGATAATTATATTGCCCTTTTCCTTCAAGAGATAGGAAAACCAAATATGGTAAGAAAATTATGGTAAACACCTAACAATTCTCCCCCTTGGCCTGAATTTTCTGACAAAATAAACTTGATCTACCTTCTTCACATAGCCTTCAACAGGTCGCATCTCCAGATCTCCGCCACAAAGTTTGTCTCAACGTGCGTAGTACTCCGGTCAAATTTCTCAGACGAAAAATCACGATTATCGTCAAATATGTTGCAGCTAGAATTGGATACGCCAAGATGAACCTGTCTTGAACCTTGCTCTGATACCACTTGTTGTATCCGGAAAATCAGGTGTCATGCGGAATCTAGCAAAGCAAACGTTGAACGACGATAAATCAAACAACAAAGAGAAATCTACCAAAAGAGACACAAACATTTAACGTGGTTCGGTCAACTGACCTACGTCCACAACGGAGATGAGCAATCCACTATAATAAAAGAGAGTACAAAATATCGAGAGAACAACCTCACAAAGAGGCAAACACAAGTGACACACTAACACTTGTCCCGTAAAGTTCTCCCCCTAAACAAGACTCTCAAGCCCCCTATGGCTACATTGTGGATGCTACTGAATGTGAAGGAAGGATCCTCAATTTATAGAACTCCAAACCTTTTCCTACAAGAAAAAGGACTAGCCAAATATTGGAGATTTATAATTTCCTTTTACAAAAAAGGAAAACCCAGTTAAGGTAATTATATTGCCCTTTTCCTTCAAGAGATAGGAAAACCAAATATGATAAGAAAATTATGGCAAACACCTAACAAGATTGAGGTCCACAATTTTGCGGGACAAAAAGGAGCCACATACAACTAGTGTCAGTTGTATGAGACACAAAATAAAACTTCTCTAAATATATCATAATATTTATGTGACCATAAGATTTTTAGTACTTGAGCTCTTAAATATATTATACCATTTGTGTGACTATAGTAAAACGAGAAATTCAAGTTTAATTGTTTTAAAAATAAAAAAGTGTTATTTTTTGAACGAACCAATAAAGAAATATTATCATTTTTTTATATGATATGGAAGAAGTATTAGTTTATAGAAAAATCAGTGTACCCTTTATTTACATACACACGTTCCATTTAATCTCATACAACTCTTATTACAATATAAAATAAAAAACTAAAGTCCCATTGCGCTATATAAATGGAAAATAGAGATGGAATTATATATTGAATTATTAAAAATAAAAAGGGTCATTGATGCAATAAGTTTTCTCTAAGAAAAGGGGTTCTAAGAATAAAAAGATGAAGAAAATATTGGTATACTTTTGCATAGAAAATCACAGAACAAGAACACCATAAGGGCAGGCCAAGTCACCAATGGATAAATTTTAAAGTCAAAAGTCAAAAGTTAAACTTGAAGTTTTGTCCATAAACCATTGCCATGTCCCAAAGGTCAAAAGTTCAAGACTAAGCTCCTTCTAAGGTCATTTGTGAACATTCGCTTTTGCATTCCTTAATCACTTGAATGTCATGCAAAGAGAAATCTACGCGAAATGCCCTCTTAAAACACCAGTTAATTTCGTATACCCTCAGAATTATTTATTTTTCCTTGTATATCCACTTTATAATTTTTTATTTCTTTTTAAACTTTTGAATATCTTTATATACCACCTATCAAATCCCACTTTATAAGAGATTGGATAATACCACGTTAATTACCATCAATAGTCTCTCTCACACACACATATTTCCTTGCTTTCAAATTCTCTCTCACATATCTTCACAGCTAAATTCTTAAAACTCATACCCCTAATC
>NC_031990.1:12095240-12099113 GCF_001879085.1 Nicotiana attenuata
ATATAGTTGTTTTCTATATATATCTGAACAAATTCTATTATTTTGTTGTAAATATATAAAATGTATAGCTAAGTCTATTATAGAGTAGAATCCGGTATCTATGTCTAATTTAAATTCTTCTAGACTTGAGGTAAGGCTTCTAGCAAATCCTTCTGGATGGGTATAGTTATTACGATTAATAGGCATTAACAGTAATATTGTTTTTGAAATATTTACTGGTTCAGTAAAATAATTTTACTGGTACGGTAATTTTAGTGCTGTAAAAAAACGTTAAACTCTTATGTTGTAACATCCTACTCGGTACTCTCTCTCTCTTATTCTGTAGACCTATATCGTTACAGTATTATCAAAATTATGCCCTGAAATTACCCTTTTTATTTTATTTTATTCCACTCTGTTCATCTCTTCTTTCCAATTTTTTAAAGAATTAATCTTTTCTTAACTCTTTTTTCATTAACCCCACCCTGGCCACAGTTAAACATATATACCCATTTTTCGTTAATGTTGGGTTTGACTTAACCGGTTTCTCCTAGGAATTTATAGGTTAATCCATCAAAATTATTAAGAAATTGGAAAGATAACCATATACTAAGAGTGGTATATATATATATATATATATACATACTATATGTATGTATATATACCTACTAATAATTGAGGAATAATAAATATAAACTATACATAATAACATAAAACTGTAAAACAGGGGTAATATCCAGAAACATAATTTAGATAAAATGAGTAACTTACATGTTTACAGGAGAGAGATTTCCCTTTCGGGAAACCCAAAAAGTTTACTGGACTTGGGAATTAAGATAATTTCTCAGATAATTCTCAATTGTATAGGCATTATAGAGAAGAACAGTTATCAGCCATAGGAAATAAAGTTGCTAAATTAAATTTAATCAACCCAGAATCAGTAAGGCAACTAAAAAATCATAAAAAGAGTTTAATGCATATGGGGTTAATAGTATCGGATTAAAAGGACTAACTAGAAAAAACCTAGGAACCAAAGTACTAATCGTGGTATATGATGACAGATGGTTAGATCAAAAGAAATCTATAATAGGTTTAACAGAAGTAGACATGACCAACAATGGAGGAATATTCTATATTAGCCCAGACTTCATGATAAATTTAGCAGAATTTGGGAAAAATATTAAAATAGGAATACAGACTAAAGGATATGAAGAAATGAATAATGGAAATAATTTACTTATATGCGTAGGTTTCATAGGAAAAATGGCAACTAATAGTAATACAAAGTTTAAAATTAAAGTAAAAGATGTAGTCGAAGTAATGGGAAATAAAGGGATAAAATTAATAAAACCTATAAAGATAAGCCCAGAAGAATATGCTGGATTAGAATGGAATCTAATAGATTTCACGAAACCAAAAATATTCAAACCAGAATCTCATTTGATGTACACAAACTCAAAGGGAGAAACTTCAATTAGGTTTACTGATTTTAATTATTCTGCCCATAGAGAAATAGATGATGAAACTGAAAGTACGATAGAAGATATTGAATGTATGAATATTGAAATAATACAAGACGAATTTGAAGTAGATATTGCATTAGAAAAAGCAAGGAAACTAGTTAAAGAAAATAAAAGTAAGACGTTCCAATGTAAAGGATGTAAGCTTGGAAGATTAACCTTAAGTAAAACAGAAGAACATTTTAAGAAATGCGAAGTAAGAACAGATAATTGGGGATATCGAAAAGAAAGTATGTCACAAAACAAATGCGATAAATTTGATCAGATTTTTGAAGAGATTCAGGATAGTTACGAAGAAACAGGAACAGAATCCTTAATAAGTATAAAAGAATTAATGGAATCGACTAGTTCTAGTCCCAGTCCATTTCAAAGAACAATCCATCAAAGTACAGTAGATACTAGCACGGAAAATGTACCTAGAAGAAGAGTATATAGACTAAATCAGGAGATAGAAACAGAAAATGTAAAACCATCAGGAAAAAGGATGCCTATAGAGGAACCTATAAGGTTACAAGAAGGAGGAAGTAAAGGTAAAATACTAAATATAGCAGCTCATGATCCACAAATGTGGAAATCGGTAATAGACCTCTGGAAAGGAATAGTAGTGGCAGATTATATAAAAACCAATAATGACACAGATGCAGAAACAATGTATAAATATATGGAGACTTTCTTAGGAGAATCAACAAAAGGATTATGGGAAGCCTATAAGTCTGAATTTCCACAAGATTTTCAAAACCTAATAGCAATGGGACCAAATCCTTATAATTTTACAAATAAAATACATAGTTTAATTACAGGCGAAAATCCAAATAGTGGATTAGTAGTATTACTGAAGAACGCTTTAATAAAATAAGAACAATTAAGTATAAGCAGTTGGTTTCACATTAAAAAGTTTTTAAATGATTATTTTTATTATTGTACCATTAGTGGAAATGCTTTTGATCAAGATTTAGGTAAAAAATTATTTAATAAACTCCCAGGAGTTTTGGGAAGAGAAATAGAAGAAAGATGGTATAAAAGAGAGGGAGTAATACAAAATCCAAATGCAAAATGGTCAGTAGGACATAAAATACAACATATAATGGAAATACTACAAGAAAAGTGTACCCATATACAGATACAAAAATAACTAAAACAGAATAATATGAGTTTTTGCAAATCAACTGTGTATACAACACAAAGTTATGACAAGAATGAATATAAAAAGAAAAAATATAGAAAATATAAACCTCAATATAATAAGGGATATAATAGAAAAAATTATTATCTTAGAAAATCATCAGCTAGAAAACCATATCTAGATAAAAATAGACACGTTAGAAAATATAGAACAGAAAGGAAGTATAAAAATAAACTAGAATGTTTTACTTGTGGAAGTGTAGAACACTTAGCTAATACATGCCCAAAAAGAATCAATAATAAAACAAGAAATTCACAATTAATAGAAGATTTTCAAGAAACTTTAATAAACGTAGACGAATACATGTCAGATAATGAAAGTATATACTCTATAGTAAGTATAGATATAGAAGAAAAAACTCAAATAGACACCTAAGAATCAGAAGAAGAAGAATTAATAAATGAGATAGGATTAGAAAAATTAGATTTAGAAGAAATACAAGAAAATACTTTTGTAAACATTTTGGAAGAATGTGTCCATAGTTTCGAAAGGAATAAAGGATTAGATAGTAATCAGTGATTATATGCAAATGGTACCCTAGTAAAAATAAAAGGGCTAAATGTAAGCTATGCTATCTAGAGGGATGTATTTCATGCATAGAAAAGGAATTTAAAACAAAAATATACAATGAAGAAAAATACGAAGAGATAATTGATTCTACTATGAATATGAGGATAATAGCATTAGAAACTGGAATAGATGAATTAGAAAAAGAATAAAAAAAATAGAAAAAGGAAAACAGAAATTGGAAGACAACAGAGAAAAGATAACAGAGGTAGATGAGGAACTAATGAGTATAGAAAAATATGACACGCTAATATGTAATGAAGATAAAAGATTAAGTACAATAAAAATCTTAGCAAGAATCAAAATAAAGGATTACGAATAGAAACATTAGCCTTAGTAGATTCCGGATGCACAAGATGTATAATAAATAAGAAGATAGTTCCACCAAATTAATTAAACATTAGATAAGCCAGTTGCAGCTATGCAGATGGATGGAACCCACAATATATACAGACATTATGTAGATAAATCCCAGATTAGCTTTATAACACATGTTTAGATTTCTATAAACCTAGCTACAAGGTAGATAAAATATGGGTAAGAGACTTAAATATAAATGTAGATTTTGTATTGGGGTTAAGTTTTATATTACATAACAATGGTAGTTGCCTACTCAGCAGGGAT